>NC_056750.1:456471471-456508971 GCF_019279795.1 Protopterus annectens
AAGGATAGATTTGTATGCTTCTGTGTGTGCAAAACGCAATTACTGGTGCCAGGCACTTTGTAAAGACCATGGGCGCAGTAGACAAGCCAAAGGGCAGTGCAGAGAATTGGTAATGCATAAAAACCTGCCTTGAAGCGGAGGTATCCTCTTCCTTTATTGGGAAATGCAGGTATGCCTCCAAGTTTGGGGTCACTAACCAAGTGTTCTTTCCCAGCATGGGCAGTAGCTGTTGTAAAGTCAGCATTTTGAATTTTGTAATGTCCAAGAACGTGCTCAAAATCGATAAGTTCAGTATTGGACATCAGGCATGGTCTTTTCTGGGTACCAGGAACAGTCTTGAATAAAAACCTTGTCCTTTTTCCTGTTCTGGTATTGGCTGAATAGCCCCCATATCCATGAGGGACGTAACTTGTTTCTGAGCCTCTGCCCGCCCATTGATTCTGTGGCAGATCTAGGCAACTGTTTGGAATTGGCAAAGTATGGAAATGAAATCTGTACCCCTGGGATACTATGTTTAACACCCACTTGTCCTGGGTAATTAACTGCCAATTTTGAGCATGAAGTGCTAATTTTCCACCCAAGGGGGCTGCCAAAAGTTAAGTGCTTGGTGATGGTAGAGGGAAGTCACTGAGACTGCTTACTGTAGGGTTGTGCTTTGTTTCCTCCAGAATTGGAGGTAGAGGCACCCCAATGCTTTGACCTGTAAGAACCTTGTGATTGGTATCTAGAGCCTTTTGAGTGCCTGGATTTGCCTTGTGAGGCTCTGTTCGACACAGGAAAGGACCAGTTTTTAGTAGGCCGGTGCCTACTGAATCTGGATGGCTGCACTTGTAAGAAATCTTTTACAGTTTGCAGATTTAGCTTTGTCTTCCATTTTATTTAAAACCTCTTCTGCCTTATTACCAAACAGATTATCATGCTGTAAAGGTGAATCCAACAATTTAGCTTTAACATTATCAGGCAGATTTTGCTCCTTGAGCCAGGCATGCCTTCTAAATCACAGATCCAGTAACTGCGGCCCTGCAAGAAGCTTCCAAGGAATCAAAACCACATTGCAAAGTATGCTTTCCAACCTGTTCTGCTACATGCAATAATTCCTGTAATTCTTTATTTTCCACACAATCAGAAATCATTTTCTGTTTCAGTAGGCCCATAACATGCTGTTGATATTTAAGCATATGAAACTGGCAGTTTAATGCCCTAATCACCAAGGTTGCAGACGTATTAACCTTCCTTCCCCATCTATCCAGTGCTCTGGAATCTCTATCAGAGGGGGTAGGATTTTTGGCTATAGAGGACTTTACACCTTTGGGACCCTGTGAGATAGTTTCAGGATCAGTAGTAGGACTTCTGAATAAAAATTTGTGGGAGTCAGGAACCCTGTAATTTCAGACCGGCTTACTAGGCGCCGGAGGTAAGGAATCAGGAGCCATGCTTGAGTCCAAAAACACATCATCAACGATGTCTAATAGAGGAGGTATAGCCAAAGGAAGAAGGAAATCCTTAAACCTCTTTTTTGATTCAGAGAAATCCTGACTCTCCCAATGAAAATGTTCCCTTAAAGTATGCAAGGTTTCTCCAAAAGAATAATCCTCAGGAGGAGATGTAGATGGGATGGCTTCTTCTGCAACGGAATCCTCATAGGGAGCTATAGAAAATTCCTGATCAGAAGAAAAATCAGAAGAAACAGAAACCTGATCTGAAGATTCATAATCAGTGTCTTGCCTAGGCCTCTTAGCAGTGGGGGTTGGGAACCCCTGATCAAGGTACTTAAGTCCTCAGCCATTTTGATCATCTGTTTTTTAGGCATAGGGGCCTGAGCACATGGCTCATGCATTGGTTGTTTTAGACTTACAAGTTGTTTTTGAAGCTGGCGTCTGTTTTATATAGAAATGTTGAGGCCTGAAAACACCCTCAGAAGCCAGTGCCTGCTCAGCGGCACCGGACCCATCCGAAGGGCAGACATCCGCGGGTTCAATACTCAGAGTCTCACGGCATACCGGACTCAGCATGGATCTCAGTAGAGGCCTGCGACTCAAAAGTAGCGGGTATCAGGGGCTGCGAAAGCGCCTCACTGAGTACCGGCGAACCAGCGACTGGCTTAGGAGAAGCTTCGTTGTCGGTTTTGGACCTCGACAGTCTGTCTCTGTCTTTTTCTTTGCATTTTTGTATACTCCAGTAGTTGGATTGCTATCCGACATTTCAGGGTAATTAAATCTGGATCCAAAATATTTTGAAACAAAAATATACAGACGCTCAATAGTGCCTTGGTTAAATCTAGCACAAAACTGACAGTGAGGCACGTTATGATCTGGGCCTAGGCAAGGGATATAGTACAAATGAAAATCCTTATGGGATATTTGCTAACCACAAGTAATGCAATTATTAACTTTTACGAACATCGGTAAGGAGCAAGAAAAAGTTTCCCCAATGGGGTACTTAACTTTTATTGAAGACTATGGTTCTGAAACTCGAATGCAAAAATTTCAGGAGTCGGCCGACCAGCACTTGCGAACTGCTTCTGCTTCAGGAACCGTGCGGCGAGAAAGACTTAATAAAATGGTGTCGGCTGCATGTTTTATATCCCTGATGACCTGACGTCATGGAAGAGGAGACAGCAACCGACGAAGGACCCAAGACTTTGCTATTCAGGCCGAATGAGGGCAACCTGCCAGCAGATTACCCAAATGTAATGACTGCAACAGTGAAACACTAAAAACATTTGTGCTAGCAGGTGTAATTGCATGGCCGAGTCCGTGTGCCACAGGGTCATGGCGAGCCTGCAGAGAGGACAAGAGTGAATCCCTCCCGGACTGCTGATCTACCACATCACTGTGGTGTTCCGTTTTGATCAGTAGAGGCCCCACGGAGTGTAGGGGTCTGAAAGCTGTCAGGGCATGCTGAACAGCTAGCATCTCTTCTGGGCTGATATGCAGATGTATTTGACTTGGGCTCCAATGGCCCTGAATGCACCTGCCGTCCAGGTGTGCACCCCTGGCATAGTATGATGCTTCTGTGGTGAGGGTCTGTGCGGTGTGGGGTTGTCATAAGGGAAGTCCCTTGTTGTGGTTGCATGCTGCTGCCCACCAAAGAAAATCTTTCCTTAGACAGTTTCCAGGTCTTGAGTGTGTTGACACCAAAGGCTTTTTAGTTGCCATTGTAGTTTCCTCATACGCAGCCTGGCATACGGAATGAGTAGAATGCAGGAGGCCATAAACCCTAAAGCTTGCAGGATTTTCCTTGCAGATAACTGGGTTCTGGTGGCTAGTTGAGAGAAGTAGCCTGTCAAGTAGGCTTATTTTTCTTGAGTAAGGAATGCTATCTGGGATGCTGTGTCCAGGCTTGCTCCCAGGAATACAACTTTTTGTGTAGGTACTAGTTTTGATTTCTTTTCATAGTATAACCCAGGGAGGTCAATAGGTCCTTTACAAAGGTCAGGTGCTGTAACAGCTTTTCCTGACTGTCTGCCTGAATCAGGCAATCATCTAAGTAGGGGTAAATTTAAATATTTCTTTGTCTGCTAAAAGCAATGGCAGGAGGCATGCCTTTTGTGAAAACTGTGGGAGCAGTGGATAAGACAAAGGGAAGCCCAGAAAACTGAAAGTGCATAGATCCTGCCTTGAAATGTAGATATTTCCTGCAAGATTCCCCAATTGGGATGTGTACGTAGGCATCTTTTAGATCTAGGGTGGCTAACCAAGCATCCTTGAAAAGCAAAGGAAGAAGCTGCTGGAGGGCGAGCATTTTGAATTTTGGTATCACCAGAAAGGTGTTTAGAATGGATAGATCGAGGATTGGGCACCAGGTGCCCTCTTTTCTGGGTACCAGGAAGAGTCTAGAATAGAAACCTTGGCCTATCTGGTCTGCAGGAACCTGCTGTATTGCCATCATGGACAGCAGGGAAAGCACTTGCGTTTTGGCCTCTGTCCACTGGTTTGGAGGAAGATCCGAAAACCCTTTTGGGGTTAGCAGAGTGTGGAAATAAAATTTGTATCCCTGGGACACTGTGTTGAGAACCCATCGATTGTTGGTAACAGAGGCCCAGCTGTTTGCATGGAAGGAAAGTTTTCCTCCCAGGGGCACAAGCAGGTGGGCAGAGGTAAGTGGTGGAGGTGTAAAGTCACCATTAGTTCTTGCCATAAGGCTGTGGCTTAGCACTCACTGTTTTTAAAGAGTAGGAATTCCATTGCTTAGATCTCTGCATTCTCTGGGGCTGCCGTCTGCTTCCCTTGGGTCTGGGTTGAGCTGGCCTGGAGGGGACCGGAAAGGACCACTGCTTGGAGGGGCAATGCCTACTGAACCTCAGAGGCTGGACCTGTAAAAAGTCTAACTGTATGCCTACATTTAGCTTTTTCTTTCATCTTTAAGAGCTCTTCTGCCTTGGTGCCTAACAAATTGTCTGTGTTCGATGGTGCATCCAATAATTTTTATTTGCCATGGTCTGGCAAGGTCTGTTCCTTAAGCTAAGCATGCCTTCTAAGGACAGAATCAGTGACTGCTGCCCTGCAAGATGCGTCTAGGGCGTCAAAGCCACACTACAAGGTGTACTTAGTAATTTGGCTTGCAGAATGCATACGCTCTTTTAATTATTTTCTGCACAAGCAGGAAAGGAAGATATTTTTTCTTTGAAGAGTTCCAGCATGTGGAACTTACAATTTTGTGCTCTAATAGCAAGAGTAGCCGAGATGTATATTTTTTTACCCCATATGTCTAAAGCTTGGGAATCCCTGTCTGAGGGGGTGGGATTCTTAGCTGAGGATGCTTTAATTCCTTTAGGTTCTTGAGAGATAACTTCTGGGTCAGCAGTAGGATTTTTGAAAAGAAATTTGTGAGAATCTGGGACTCTGTAGTACCTGTCAGGTTTCCTGGGAGCATGATGAAGGGTATCAGGAGTCAGAATGGATTCCATAAAGACATGAACAATATCCAGAACAGGAGGAATGGCCAAAGGTCTGTGTTGTGGTAAATCTAAGAATTCCCTGAGACACTCTTCTGAGGATAGTCCTGACATTCCCATTGGAAATGCTCCCTTAACTCATTAACCCCGAGTACCTTCTCATGGCGCCTGTGTGCTCATCACAGAGCGCGCCACGAGAAGATACTAATTTCAGGCTGTTACCCCCCCCCCCCCCCCCGAGTGCCTTCCTGAAGCATGAGAAACTGGAATGCAGATTTGTAGTTGAGCTTAATGTAAAACGCACTGAAATCGTAACTTCACATGTAAATTACATTATATAGTTACGATTCAGTGTGTTTTTACATTAAGTTCACATTTACATAGAATTTGTAGTAAAAGTTTAAAGGTTCTTGATAAAGCAAGTGGTGGCAGCCAAACGGATTCTTACAATTCAAGCCCCCACTTGCGTACCAGCTCCACCCCCAACCTAATTTTCTTTTGTTTTAAACTACTAAACTCTGAGTATATCCAGCTTTTCTGCTAAAAGGAAATTCAACAGCTGCTAGCACGTGGGCTACTGTGTTCACATTTGAGAACCCCAACAGAAACCAAAGCAGCCTCAAACATTGTACCGAGCACCAAAAACAAAATGGGAAAAGGGTGATCTGGGGTCATTAAAATGCTCACCTTTTCAAGATGCAAGGGATAGTACCCAACTGAAAAACAGCTGCACCATGCTTTACCAACAAGAAAGCAAACATACCATTTCACATACTGACTTGGTATCCAAATGTGTTGGCTGCAAAACTGAGTACTATGAAGTAAACTAGTGAATGCAGTCACAGGGGAAGAATGCTACTTTGACTTTAAACAACTGTGCAGAGCGTTACCTACAGCAGAGTGTCTACATCCAATGTAACACCAGTCCACTACTTTTAACATATTGTTTACCCAGCCATTCCATACAACTCAACCACTTTCTATTGACCTAATCTGAATTTAGTGATATTAAAGTACCCATGTCATACTTCTATGCACTTTGCTAAAAAAAGTATTATAACCGATTGTTATTAAACGTTAATGGAAGTATACACACTATGAAGAGAGAAACACTGTTAGCTGCTTGTTCACCCAGAATGTTTTCTTAGGTGGATCCCAACAGGAAGCCTGATGGCCATAACTAGGCTTCATCTGTAGCCCAAAAGTCACCCTAAGTTCTTACTTGCTTAGTAGAAAAAGAGAAATTTTGTTCTAGCCGTTTGATGCGTTTTTTAGTATAGTAAAACGAACGGGAGTTCAAATCCCTTATTGGACAAAGAGGAACATGTTTTGAAGCTTGGTAAGAGCTTTGAAAAAAGGCCCAAATCATCTTTCTACACCATCTGCTGTGTGTGTTTATTACTAAATATTTTTCAAAAAAGTGCTTCTGCGATGTTTATAATGCGTAATATTTTGCCTTTCTCATGACCTTCATAAAGTGGAGGTCAATTAAGTAGAACCTTTTATTGAGCATTATGAGTACTTAGAGGTGCCATAAAACTCCACCCACAGGTGATGGTACATTCCACCCCTTTTCTAGCGGCTAGCTAATACGTCTGTCTGCCTGTTGTTTATAAGAACATAGTCATGAGTGGATTCAATTCATACACACCAGTTAATCTACTTTGTGCAAGGGTAATGGGAACGGTACTACAATTTCAGCATAAATAAGGAGCAGTTGCTTGATGGAAGATGGACTGCTGATGCAAATTAAGTGAGCATTTTGGTTACTTAGTTGGCACTGTTGGACACCCCGCCCCCCAATAATTTGGAAAGTTCATGTTGTATTTTTATGTGATGCCTGAGGCGTGAATTCCAATAAGACCCCCATCTCTTACTCATTTCAGCCAGTTCTGAAATGTGACTACGTTAATAGAGGGTGAGTTCTTTTAAAAAGGAAAGTACAGTTGTGTGAGCTTTGGCTGGCTAAGATCTAGCTGTATTCAACTGGACGTATAAGAAAATTTAAGTACCTTTTATCTGCATTTTTTTCAAATGATACAGCATTTTAATTAACTTATTTCTGTTGCATTGAATATTAACTGAACTGAAGTTTTGCCTCTCTTTTTTCAGTTAGTTTCCCACCCACACTCCCTGGTTTTGTTTTGGTGTTAATCTTGGTGGCTTTGAAACTGCCCTCCCCTCTTGTAAATTTGCGTTTAGATACTCCTTCCGGGCCCATCTCATTTGCTCACTCAACCGAGTGCAGTGAGACCATATTCTGATTTCAGACACTCCTACTGTGTACAAACAGAGCATCTGGGAAAGAAAAAAAAAATTAAGCTAGTTTCCTGTAAATGGTCTAGACTGTTTGTAGGCTTCTGAGCCCCCAAGCCTTTCTGTGTTTGAGGGAAGCCTTCTAGCTTAACTTTGTTTTAGAACTAGTCAGTTTTCTAGTTCCAGCACTCAAATCTGTTTCTTTCAACTCAGCACTTGTTCAGAACTCATTGTAAGCACTAAATAAGCTGCAAATTACTACAGCACTCTTCTTTCCTCGCATGTCTAGAGGAAAGCAGTTTTTAATACTTAATAGGCACCTATACAGGCATGTCCAAGGGTCAGCTCCCGGTGATTTCTCCTGTCTACCTGATGAATCTGGGCATCTTGGGGAAATGCAGCAATTGCCTCACGTACACAGACAACCCTCTCCTCCTACCACCCAACACTAAAACCTGTGAGAGATGCACTTGTATAGCCAAACTGGAAGCAAAGCTCTCTTCACCCAAGACTGAACTAGACAGTCAAGAGAAGGTAAACACTTGCACCACACCACACTCATCACATATAGTCCCTCAAAACCTACACCACCAAAACACACAGCTACATTCGCGGAGGTTCTCAATAAAAACCTACCCAAGCATCAGGGACCTCCAAAGCAGAAACGCAAGCAAACTCCATCCCCCAACACAACCCAAATGACACACAGCCCACAAACACAGTGTGCCACTCAACCACAGCCCATTAAGGCATAACAACATACCAAACACTCTTAGTCATAGATGACTCTATAGTCAGGCACACTGATGTTCCACACCAGGCTAAACAACGAGAAAGTTACTGTCAGGTGCCTGTCAGGTGCCAGGATCCGCCACATAATGCATGCACTCAGGTCACTCCACAACAAGTACAAATATGACAATGTCATTGTCCATGTTGCTGTGAATGACCTGAGACGTACCTCCCTTGACTACATGAAAAGAGACATGGAGCTCTCAGATCTTGCATCCCAGGCAGATATGACCCTAGCCCTGAGTAGCATCCTGTCATCACCCAGAATGATACCACAGTACAAGGACAAAATGATTGACTTCAACAATTGGCTAAGCTTCTGGTGTCATTCTAAGGGGATCCAGTATTTGTCTGCCTGGGATGACATGATCAACAGACCACAATGCTTTGCCAGAGATGGCCTGCACCTGTTGCCCTTGGGATTCCGGATACTGGCTAAGGCTCTTGCCACCCCTATAGTGCCTTTTTAGGCAAGGTTCAAATGATAAATTCACCACTGTAACAGGTACAAGCAAGCAAAATCTGAGGGTAATGCTACTCCGTGCTAGATGTCTAAACCTCAAAATGCACTCACTCGAGGCACTCCTTAAAATGGAGAACACAGACATCTGTGCAGTGACAGAGACCTGGTTTAAAGCTCCAGAGAGCACCCCTGCGTTACCAGGCTATAATTCATACCACACCTTTCAGCCACCTAACCCGGAACAAAGCACTAAAGGTGGAGGTGTGTCCATATTCATAAGGATATCCACACGTCCAGGCTAGTTGCACAGCATAATGCATCAGAGATTATCCAAGTGCAACTAACTCTGGGCAAGACTGCAATCCAAATTGTAGCTTGCTACAGACCCCCCACCATGCCCCAGGATTTCCACTTCTCATTACTTGATACACTGTAAAGTATTAGGGTACAATCCAACACCCAAATAATGGGCGATTTCAACTACCCCACCATTAACTGGAAAAACTACTCATGTACCAACTCTTTTGCTCATTTTCTGGAATTCATAAATTCCAATGCCTTGGATCAACCTATCCACATCCCCACCAGGGGCAGCAATATCCTAGACTTGGGTCATTACCAACATGGGTGACCAGTGTTCCACACCAGACGTCAATTCCTCATTGGTCAAATCCAACCACAAGCTTATCACCCTAGATATCCACATCCCACCCCCACCCCCAATTAGGGAAACCACCGTAAAAAACTTCTCCAAAGCCAATTTCACACTTCTTAAGACAGCAGTGGCAAACTTCATGACACCCATGTAGACGGACAATAGAGGTACAACTGCTGAATCCTACACAAATGCACTTTATAAGCACTTGCACGAGTGCATGGATCATGCTTATTCCCTAATAAAACCAAGATGCTATCCTCCAAAAACAGAACAATCTGGTGGTCCTCTGCCATAAACAAACTCTACAACAGAAGAAAGAAACTGTTGCAAAAAAAAAAAAAAAAAAAGTAAAATCCCATGACTGGAGGAACTCCCTGGTCAACCTGAGTAAGAAGCTGAGATCCCTCAAAATCATCCAAAGCTAGTTACGAAAACAAAATTGCCACCGACTCTAAAGACAACCACAAAGCATTCTATAGCTATGTCAAGAATCTCAATGGCAACACTCAGATCTGCTTTGAGTTACAGTACAATGGCACTAAATATACAGAACCAAATGATATTGCCAACATCCCGGCAGATAGTTTGAGTGCTATCTTTACCCCCCCCCCCTTCACTCCCTAGAGGGCCCATCTCTATACCGGAATAATGCAAAATTCCTGTAATCACAGCTGCACAGGTAAAAAAAACCACTCTCCAAAGCCAAGAACACAGCATCCACAGGACCTGACAAAATCCCAGGATGCATTCTACACAAACTACAGAATGAACTGGCACCCTACCCAAGTACCATGTTCAATCATAGCCTCACCTCAGGCTTTGTGCCCACTGAATGACACACTGCGACGGTTATCCCACTCCACAAAGGGGGAGCCACGACGGACCCTGGGAACTACCTCCCCATTAGCCTGACGAGCCTGCTCTGCAAGGCCATGGAACGTAACATCATGGAACTCAAACTAAGGCACTGGTAATCTCCAAACTCTGGACCCTACCCAGTTCGGGTTTGTAAAAGGCAGATCATGTCTCCTAAACTTGATTGACTTCTTTGAAGCAGTCACTAAAGCCACAGATGAGGGTAAGGTGGTTCACACAGCTTATCTAGATCTCGCCAAGGCTTTTGACACCATCCCCCACTCTGGAATTACAGATAAGCTCACTAAACTAAGTATAACTCCCTATGTCACATCACAAGATAGGTTGCCAACTGGCTCATGGGACAGAACCCACACTGTCAAAGTAGCAGACTCCAAATCCGACTTCAGACCAGTGACAAGTGGAGCACCACAGGGTTCAGTCCTGGGTCCTCTCCTGTTTGGTATCTACTTCTCTGAAGTACAGGCCAACACAGAAGATATTTGGCTAACAAAGTTTGCAGATGACTGCTAACTAGGAGCCATAATCGAAATTCCTAACGATGTGAACATACTACAAAAGGGCCTCACTGAGTCAGATGCCTGGTGTCAAAGCCATGGCCTGAAGCTCAATGCCAAAAAGTGTACTGTCATCCCCTTTGGTAAAAGCTCTGTACCCATGAACTATGACATATGTGGTAGTCTACTTAACGCCGGAAGTGTGATGAGACCTTGGGACACATGTGGATAGTAGTCTCTCCTTTGATAATCCCATCACCACAGTGGTCAGGAAATCCTTCTACGTGGCTCACCTCATCACAAAAGGTTTCTCATCCAGGAAAAAAAAAAAAAAAAAGGTAATTGTTCCCCTCAACTCATCACTCAGACCCATTGGTGGTGCAGTGGCTGGCATTGTTGCCTCACAACAAGAGGTTCTCTGGTTCGATCCTTGGCTGGAGTGCCTTCTGTGCAGAGTCTGCATGTCCTCCCTGTGGTCGTGTGGATTTCCTCCCACATCCCAAACACATGCAGTAGGTGGATTGGATACTCTAACTTGGCCTTGGGTGCGAGTGCTTGTGTGTATGCCTTCTGTGGAAGGTTGGGCGCCGGGCTGGCAACTCGACACTGTAAAACTCCACTGCCAATCATGAGCGGACAGGTGATCCGCTGTGGCAACCCCTAACCAGGAAGAGCCGAAAGAATTAGAAGAAGATAGAGTACAATGCTCCTTTTGTTATGTACCTCACAGGACATCTGCAACAACTGGAAAGGCCACAGAAATACCTCAAAGAGGATTACTGGCCTCAAACCGATGTCCTATGCAGACCGTCTAAAAAAACTCCAGCTTTACTACGTCGCATATTGCCTACTCAGAGGTGATCTCTGCCCAACATACAAAGCTATGTCAAACCCAGAGCTGTTGGACATGCTCCACTTAAAGAAATTCCAATCCCTTTGAGCTACACGCTCTAGGGACCTAAACCTTGTCACCACAATAAACAGAACATGCTTAAGGGATAGATTCCTGTCCCAGAGACTTCCCAAACTCTGGAACAGACTACCTATGTCAAACAAAGTTCCTCATTAGTACTCCAAGAAAAATCTTGATGACTGCATGGGAAATAGGAAATTCACCCCAGGGATCATTTCTGTGACTCTGCTCGACAGGGGCACAGGAAAATAATTTTCTTGGGTGGCGAAAGCCAGGGTACCTTTTTGGCTAGGCTTATGTAGGCCCTAGGGCGAATAGCCTAGTACCGACCTAGGAACCTAACATAAATGTAGATGTTAGAGTGTATTCACTGTTGTAGTCATCACAATTGGGTTATCTGACTGCTGATAGCACTCAGTTGGCCCAAATACCAGA
Source organism: Protopterus annectens (assembly GCF_019279795.1). Classification (NCBI taxonomy): domain Eukaryota; kingdom Metazoa; phylum Chordata; order Ceratodontiformes; family Protopteridae; genus Protopterus; species Protopterus annectens. Next base: position 456,483,259 of record NC_056750.1, read on the forward strand.
GTCTTGGGATTTCTGTGTCGGATGCTGCCACTTCCTTCCATGATGTCAGGGGTATAAAACATGCAGCCGAAGCCATTACACATCAGTTTTTCTTGCCCCAGATGTCAGGAGCCCCCAAAATAGGAAGCAATTACATGGTGTGGAACACTCCCAATAAAAAGTAAATACCATTGTTATAAGATATGGCCAAAAAAAGGATAGGTAGAAAGTATAGAGAAGTCAGGGGGCTGGAGGGAGGGTAACCGGGACTGCAACAGTGAATACACTCGAACATCTACATTTATGGCAAGTGTGCACAACTGTACTATGTGCTTCATGTTTCACTGTTACAGCCATCACACTTGGGTTGATTCCCAAAGTTGAGGAAGGGTGGAGGCAGTCAAGAAGCATTAGGGCTGACTAGCAGGCCTTGGAAGACTGCTGTGGCAAATCCAGCTCTGGATTTAGAAAAGATAGGTAAGTGGTAATGCTTGGTGAAGGTGTGTACAGAACTCCAAGTTGCAGCTTCCAGGATGTCCCTGGTAGGGACTCCCATGAGAAATGCTGTAGAGGCTGAGGTAGCCCTAGTGGAATGAGTTCTGATTCCCTGTGGGGTAGGTTTTCCATGGTGTTTGTAGCAGAAATGGATGCAGTGTGCTATCCATTTAGAAATGGTTTGCTTTGAAATGGCCTTGCCCTCTGCCCCTGTAACAAAGCTGACTAGCATCTGGTTAGATTTTCTGAAAGGTTTAGTCCTGTCCAGGTAGAATCTAAGCTGCCTGTGCACATCTAGGGAGCGCAGTATCCTTTCTCCTTTATTCTGAGGAACAGGAAAAAAGGTTGGCAAATTAATGGATTTGTTTAAAGCCACACTAGATACCACCTTGGGCATAAATGATGGGTTAATTCTGAAGGAAACCCTGTCTGCATGGAAGATAATGAAGGGTTCCACGGCCATAAGGGCCTGCAATTTAGACACTCTTCTTGCTGAAGTGATGGCTAGAAGTAAGGCTATTTTCCAAGAGAGGAATTTTTAACTCTGCTGTAGCAGCAGGTTCAAAGGGAGGAAGTGTGAGCTTCTCCAGTACAAAGTTAAGGTCCCAGGCTGGAATGGGAGCTCTCCTGGGGGGGGGGTCTTGAACTTTTGGCTCCTCTCAGGAACTTTTTGACCAGAGGGTGAGAGAAGTGGGGTGGCTCAGTATTGTAATGAGCTGAGATGCAGAGGCATGAATCTTAACTGAAGAGAAGGATAGGCCTTTGTGGAGCAGTTCTGTTAGGTAATTTAGGATTTGAAGTAAGTTGGGCATGGTTGTGTCCACTCCGAGACTGGACACAAGAACAGTATCTTTTCCACTTTTCTGAGCAAGATTTGCTAGTACTAAGCCTCCTTGCCTCAAGGATGACATCCAGCACCTGTTTACCGAGGGTTACCGGTGAAGTGGTTCAGGGGATGAGCCAGGCTGCTAGGTTCAGGGTTTGCAACAGAGGATGCAAAATCTGGCCCTCCTGCTGAGAAAGCAGGGAAGAGATCGGAGGCAGGTGTCATGGTGGCACTACTGTCAGACTGCCCAAAAGTGGGTACCAGTGCTGGTGTGGCCAGTCTGGTGCAATCAAAATTGTCCTTGGCTTGTCCTGTTTGATCTTTAGTAGAACCTTCAAGAGGAGGGGCAGAGGGGGAAAAGGCATAGATTTAGAAGTTTTCCCATGTAAAAGGACAGGGCATCCACTTTCCATGCTTGGCTTTGGGAAGTTCTGGTGCAACATTTGCTCAATTGATAGTTCTGCGGGGAAGCAGAGGTTCACCTCTGGTGCCCCCCACCTGTGGATCAGAAGCTTGAATGATTAGGGTTCCAGTTTCCCCTCGTGTGGGTCCATTAGATTTCTGCTTAAGTCGTCTGCCAGTGAATTTAATTTGCCTGGCAGGAATTGAGCTTGCAAGTGCACTTGATTGCTCAAGGCTGTGTTCCACAAAGCATGGTTAACCTGCAGAGTGGGTAGAAATGGGTTCTCCCCTGCTTGTTTATGTACCACATAACTGTGGCGTTGTCGGTCTTTATCAATAGTTGCCCTGGAAGAATAAGGTATTTGAAGGTTGTCAGTGCATTCTATACAACTAACATGTCTTCTTAATTGATATGCAGGTGCATTTGTTTTGGGCTCCATTTGCCTTGAATGCATTTTCCTGCCATGTGAGCCCCCATACATAGACTGATGCGTCTGTTACAGTTTGGGCAGCAGGGGGTTGAGTGAAAGGGAGTCCCTTGTGGTAGCAGGTCTCTACCCACCAAAGCAACTCTGTCCTTAGGCAAGGAATGATAGGAATCATTGTTTCCAGGTCCTGAGAATGTTGACACCAGAGACTTAGTACCACTGAAGTTTCCTCATATGCAGTCTTGCATATGGAATTAGAAGAATGCAAGAGGCCATGAACCCTAGGCCTTGCAGTATTTTTCTTACAGATCGCTGGGTTTGGGTGGCCAGTAGATTGAAGTAGTTTGTCAAATAAATCTGTTTTTCTGAAGTGAGGAATGCCATCTGGGAAGTTGTGTTCAAGCTTGCTCCCAGGAATGCAATCTTTTGGCTGGGTACCAGATGTGATTTCTTTTCGTTGATGGTATACCCCAGCAAAGTTAGAAGTCTCTTACAAATGTCAGGTGCTGAAGTAGCAATTCCTGACTGTCCACCTGAATCAGGCAATCGGCCAAGTATGGGTAAATTTGAAATTTTCTCTGCCTGCAATATGCAATGGCTGGAGCCAGGCATTTTGTGAATACCCTGGGCGCAGTAGATAAGCCAAAGGGAAGTGCAGGGAACTGGTAATGCATAGAGCCTGCTCTGAAACGTAGATATTTCCTGCAAGATTCCCTTGTGGGGATGTGCAAATAAGCTTCTTTTAAGTCTACGGTGGCTAGCCAGGAGTCCTTGGCTAGCATAGAAAGCAGCTGTTGGAGCTTAAGCATTTTTTTATTTTGGAACCACCAGGAAGGTGTTGAGAATAGACAGATCCAGGATAGGGAGCCAAGAGTTTTCTTTTCTGGGTACCAGAAACAGTCTGGAATAAAAAACTTATCCCCTTTGCTCTGCTGGCACAGGTTGAATAGCCTTGATACAGAGAAGAGAAAGTACCTGCTTTTGGGCCTCTGCCCACTGGTTTGGGAGGAGGTCTGGCCATCCGCTTCGGGTTGGCAGAGAGTGAAGTATAATCTGTATCCCTGGGATACAACGTTCAAGACCCATCTGTCCTGGGTAATGCACTCCCAGTTTTTTGTGTGCATGGCTAGTTTTCCTCCTAGGGGTGCAAGTACTTGGACAAGGCTTGGAAGGGTGAAGGACAAGTCATTGTGAACTTTTTCCATAGGATGGTGGCTTATTACTCCCTGATTATGAGGTGGGAGCACTTAATTGTTTAGATCTGTGCATACCCGGAGACTGTAGTCTTGGTGGTTTGCTCCCCTGGGTTTGGACTGAGAAGGTCTGGGAGGGAATGGGAAAGACCAGTTTTTAGAAGGCCAATGCCTACTGAATCTAGGTGGCTGTACCTGTAGGAAATATTTAACAGTTTGCATAGATTTAGCTTTTTCCTCCATCTTTTTGAGGACTTCTTCCGCTTTAGTGCGGAACAGAATTTCTTGGTTTAGTGGAGCATCTAATAATTTTGCTTTGACATGGTCAAGCAAGATTTGTTCCTTAAGCCAAGCATGCCTTCTAAGAACAGACCTAGTGACAGCAGCCCTGCAAGATGCTTTTAAGGCATCAAAACCACATTGCAAAGTATGTTTTCCAACTTGGTTATCAGAAAGCATTAACTCTTCTAAATCTTTATGTTCTGCACAATCAGGAATCAACATAATTTTTTCTTTAATTACTTCCATAATATGTTCCTGATACTTTAACATGTGAAACTGGTAATTTAAAGCCCTGATGGCAAGAGTAGCAGAGGTGTACATCTTCTTAACCAATCTGTCCAAAGCCATAGAATCACTGTCCGAAGGGGTAGGGTTTTTGGCTGTAGTAGCCTTAATGCCTTTAGGTCCCTGGGAAATGATCTCTGGATCCACAGTAGGATTCTTAAATAGGAATTTGAGAGAGTCAGGTACTCTGTAGTACCTGTCAAGTATCCTGGGAGCTGGTGGCAAGTATCAGGGGTAAGACTGGATTCCATGAAGACATCTACAATTTCAAGAACAGGAAGGATACCTAGAGGCCTGTGCTGAGGCAAGTTTTAAAATTCCCCGAGTCTCTTTCTGGACTGTGGGTAGTCCTGGCAATCCCAGCGGAAATGCTCTCTGAGGGTATGCAGGGTTTCACCGAAAGAAAAATCCTTTGGTGGGGAAGCAGAGGTAATGGAATCCTCTGCATCAGAATCATCATAGGTAGATAAAGGTACGTCCTGGTAATCAGAAGGGTCAGAGTCATCTGACTCATGATCTGAAGAATCAGAAGGAAAATCAGTTCTTGATCTTCTAGAGGGGGTAGGCTGGCTTCCCCTAATTAAGGTAACAAGGTCTTCAGCCATTCTAAGAATTTGTTTCTGTAGCATGGGGCCCTGAGAATATGCTTTGGTCATCTGTTTCCTAGGTGTAGTGAGAACTCTGGGCCTGAAAAATTTGGTATTTTTGGTTTGAAACGAAGTAGTCTGTTTAATATGAACACTGGAAGGCATGAATACACCCCCAGAAGCTGGTGCCTGCACAGCAGCTCCAAACCCATCCAAGGCAGAGACATCTGCAGGTTCCATAGTCCAAGCATATCGTGACATACCGGACTCTGAATGGGTCTCAGTCGAGGCCTGTGAATCTGTAGAAGCGGGCATCAGGGGTTGCGAAAGCGCCTCCCCTGAGTGCAGGCAGACTGGCGACTAACATAATGGAAGCGGTCGGCAGTTTTGGATGCAAGCGGTCCGTCTCTTTCATCCTTACGTTTTTTTTTTTTTTGAAAGATCGGTAGTCGGCTAGCTTATCAAAGCCATTTTGGAATATGGAGAATGAGAGAAAAAGAATTTAGCGACAAAAATAGCCTGATGACGAATAGTTCTGGTGTTGAACAGGGCACAAAACCAACAGTGAGGAACGTCGTGGTGTGCGCCTAAACAGGTGATGCAGTAAGAATGAAAATCTGAGGTATTTGCTTTCCACAGGCAAGACAATTATTAATTTTTTCTGACATCAGTAAGAGCAAGAAAAAAGGATCCTCAACGGGGTACTTATCTTTTAGAAGACTTCAGGTCTGAAACAAGAAAAATGAAAAATTCAGGAGGTGGACGATCAGCACTTGCAAACTATTTCTGCTTCGGCCTCCGCTCGGCAAGAAAAGCAGATGTAATGGCGTTGGCTGCATGTTTTATACCCCTGACGACCTGACGTCATGGAAGAAGCGACAGTATCCGATGCAGAAATCCCAAGACACTGGTATTCGGGCCGACTGAGGGCTACCTGCAGGCAGATAACCCAAGTCTGATGACTGCAACAGTGAAATACAAAGAAAATACAGTTTTGTACCTACCATAAATGTAGATGTCCGATAGGAATGCATCTGCAGTCCTTACAAATGGGTTGTCCTGTCGTCAGGCAGCCCTTCGGTCGGCCGTATTCCAAAGTCTGGGTCTGGCATCGGCTGGTGTCGTACTTCACCCGACGTCATTGCTGCAGTTATTCGGGTATAAAGGCATCAGCTGACGTCATTTTCCTCGGTGTTTCTTGCCCCAGATGCCAGGTGCCCTCTAGGAAGGCTAAATTTGGATGAATGCCAATGATTCCAAATATTAGAGAGCAAACAAAAAATAAGCATGTATGTACATATATACAAACAAATACACCATAATAGATTCCCCCAGCTAGCTATAAGAGGGGCAAATACCCTAGGAGTACCACAGAGGGGAAGGAGGGTGGGTAATCCTGACTGCAGATGCATTCCTATCGGACATCTACATTTATGGTAGGTACAAAACTGTACTATGTCCTTCAAGGATGCATCTGCAGTCCTTACAAATGGGTAGAATACCATAGCCAAACTGGGGGAGGAGGAAAAAATAGAATTATGGTGTAGTTAAGATCCCTTGCAAAACAGCAGTGGCAAAACCTGCTCGGGATCTAGAGTATAAGGGTAAATTATAATGCTTGGCAAATGTATGCACGGAGCTCCAAGTAGCAGCCTCTAAAATGTCTTTGGTAGCCACTCATCGTAGAAAAGCTGTGGTAGTGGCTGTAGCTCTTGTAGAGTGAGGCCTGATGTTTTCTGGAGTTCTTTCCATGGTAGGAGTAACAAAATCTAATGCAATTTCCTATCCACTTAGATATTGTCTGTTTTGAAATTGCTTTCCCTTCCATTCCTGTTGCATATGCTACCAGTAGCTGGTCAGTTTTTCTATTGCTCTTGGTCCTGTCCAGGTAGTAGCGTAATTGTCTGTGTACATCCAAGGTATGCAACAGTCTTTCTCCCCTGTTCTGTGGGTTGGGGAAGAATGTAGGTAGGTGGATAGCCTGATTTAAAGATACTCTGGAGACCACCTTAGGCATAATAGTAGGATTTGTTCTCATGGACACTCTATCTTGATGGAAGATCTGAAAGGGCTGTACTGCCATTAATGCCTGTAGCTCAGAAACCCTTCTTGCTGAAGTGATTGCCAGCAGGAAAGCAGTTTTCCATGATAAGTATTACAATTCTGCTGTTGCTGCTGGTTCGAAAGGAGGAAGTGTCAATTTTTCTAGCACAAAGTTCAAGTCCCATGCAGGCAATGGTGGCTTCCTGGGTGGTTTTACGTTTTTAATTCCTCTCAGAAACTGCCTGAGCAGAGGATGTGAGAAGACTGGAGGATCCAAGTCGTATTCTGCTGAAATAGCTGATGCATGAATCTTGATGGAAGAGTAGGACAGGCCTTTGTGGAAGAGCTCTGCCAAGTATTCCAGGATGTTGGCTATGTTTACCAGTGACACATCTTCCCCTTTAGCAGTACTCCAAATGAGATATCTTTTCCATTTAGCTGAATAGGTTTTCCTTGTTGAAGGTCTGCGAGCTTCCAAGATAATGTCTTTAACCCTTTGGGATAAATTTGGGTTAATTTGTCTTATGCAATGTTCCAGGCAGTCAGCTGCAGAGTTTTCAGGTTTGGATGCAGGGTGTTGTAGTTGTTCTGAGTTAACAGCAAGGGAACTAGGGGTAGGGGCCATATCTGTTCCCGAGACATGCTCCTCAGTAATGGGTACCAATGTTGCCTTGGCCAGTCTGGAGCTATCAGAATGATCCTTGGACGGTCCTCTTTGATTTTCAATAGCACCTTGTTAGGAATGCCATTTGTTTGGATGTTTCCAGCTCCGCACCCAAAAAGGTTATCCTTTGGGATGGTATCAGCCTTGACTTTTTTATACTGACTGTATATCCCAGGGCTTGTAGAAGGTAAATGACCCTTTTCAAGTCTTCTGCTAGCTTGTTTTTGTTGTCCGCTTGTATCAGGCAGTCGTCCAGGTAAGGGTAGATTTGGATTCCCTGAAGCCTACAATGAGCGATTACTGATGCCAGGCATTTCGTGAACACTCTGGGCGCAGCAGATAAGCCAAAGGGCAATGCTGAGAATTGATAATGCTCTGATCCTGCAAGAAATCTGAGGTATCTTCTGCAATTTGGTCGTATGGGGACGTGCAGGTATGCCTCCTTGAGATCTAGAGTTACCAGCCAAGACTCCTTGCCCAGCATGGGAAGAAGCTGCTGAAGGGTCAGCATTTTGAATTTTGGAACAATGAGAAATGTGTTTAGAGCGGACAGATAGAGAATAGGTCTCCATTTGCTTTCTTTCCTTGGTACCAGGAAGAGTCTGGAGTAAAAGCCCTTTCCTTGCTCCATATATGGTACCTTTTCCACAGCTCTCATCTTTAATAATTGATTTATTTGTTTTAGAGCTTCTGCCTTTTGATTTGGAGGTAGGTTTGGCATTCCTCTCTTTCCTGGTAGAGTATGGAAATGAAACCTGTAACCTTGGTCTATTGTCTGCAAAATCCACTTGTCTCGTGATATAATGCCAGTTGTTTGAAAATAAAGCTAGCTTCCCGCCTAAGGGTGCTTCTAGTTGTTCCCTGGTAGGCGGTGCCAGAGCCAAGTCACTGTGATTGTCCTGTAGTAGTGGTGGTGGCTGTGTCTGTGCCTCGCTGGTGGTTACCCTGCCACTGGCGTCCCCTGTAGGCACCCCTGGATTGGCTTCTGCCTCTTGAACGCCTATTCCGGCCTCTCTGTGCTCTGGAGGAGTCTGGAAAGGACCAATTCTTTGAGGGCCAATTCCTGCTAAACCTTGGAGGTTGGACCTGTAAGAAATCTTTCACTGTCTGGACAGATTTTGCCTTCTCTTCCATCTTCTTCAGCACCTGTTGTGCAGGAGAGCCAAACAAATTGATCTTGTCCATGGGAGCATCTAAAAGTTTTGATTTGACATGGTCTGGTAAGGCCTGCTCTTTTAACCATGCATGCCTTCTGATAACTGTGCCAGTCATGGCTGATCTAAAGGAAGCCTCCAGTGCATCATAGCCGCATTTCAAAGAATGGTTACTAACTTGCTGAATGTTATGTACCATTTCCTGAACATATTTCTTGTCCAAAGGTTCATCAGAGGACAGTTTTTTGGTTAACTGGTCTAGCATAAATTCTTGATACTGGATCATGTGAAACTGACAGTTCAAGGCCCTAGCTGAAAGAGTAGCAGAAGTGTAAACTTTTTTACCCCATCTCTCTAAGGACCTGGATTCCCTTTCAGAGGGGAGGGGGTTTTTGGCAGAGGTAGTTGCTACAGCCTTAGGTCCCTGGGAGACAGTCTCAGGATCTGCAAAAGGAGCCTTGTATAAATGGTGATGTGTGTCCGGGACCCTGTAGTACCTATCGGGCTTAGCAGGGGCTGGAGGAAGTGAATCAGGAGCAGTACAAGCATCATTAAATGCATCATCTACAACAGAAAGAACTGGAGGTATAGCTAAAGGCCTATGTTGTGGTAAATGCAAAAAGGTTCTAAGCCTTTTTCTGGAGTCTGAAAAATCTTGGCCCTGCCACTGAAATTGTTCCCTCATAGCATGCAAGGTTTCCCCAAAGGAAAATTCCTCAGGCGGAGAGGCAGAAGGGATGGACTCTTCAGCATCAGAGTCTTCATAAGGAGAAAAAGGAGCCTCTGGAGGGTCTGTATTATCTGAATCATCAGAGGAATCATCTGTGAACATTGGCTCAGGGGGCTCTGTTCTAGGCCTCTTATCTGGAGGTGGGTGAGAGGCCCTGTCTGGGTGAGGTTGGGATCCCCGGATTAAAGAAATGAGATCCTCTGCTAGACTAAGCATTTGGGAACTGGAGCTAGGCCTGTGAGAGGGGGTCTTAACAGGCACAGATTTAGTAGCTTTAGCTGCTTTAGCCCTGGCAAAGGCCTTAATGGACATGGCTGCAGGTGGCCTAGCAGCTCCACGTGCAGGAGTTGAAATATCCAAGGGAATAGTGTCAGATTATTTATGAGAAACCACAACTGCAGGTTGGATTCCAGAAGCCGATTCCACCAGATTGGAAGAGGCCTCGGTAGAAGGCAAGCTTTCGGCTGAAGGAAGAACCGCTTGCTCGGTTTCAGCCGAAACCGAGACACTCAGTTGTCTTAACCGGTTTCGGCGAAACCGCGGACCGCGAAAGTGTCGGTCCTTTTCCTTACGTTTTGATATTTGCGGTCGGAGGATCCGACGGCATAATATAAGCAAAATCGGAGCCGAAAAATTGCTCAGCAAACTCCGACCGACGTCTAAGCGTCCGTCGGTTAAAAGAAGCACAGGCTAGACAAGCTGCTACGTCGTGGTCTGTGCCTAAACAAGGTAAGCAGTAAGAGTGGAAATCTTTATGAGGTATTTGTTTCCCACAAGTTAAACAGTTATTCACTTTTTCTGACATCGGCTGAGGCAAGAAAGAGTCCCCAACGGGGTACTTAGCTTTTTAGAAGTCTTCGGTAGTAGTAGAATTATCCGGTAGTAGTAATCTCTGGTTCTGACCGACCGGCACTTGCGAACAGCTTCTGCTTGAGCCACGGCAAGAAAGACTGAGGAAAATGGCGTCGGCTGATGCCTTTATACCCGAATAACTGCAGCAATGACGTCGGGTGAAGTGCGACACCAGCCGATGCCAGACCCAGACTTTGGAATCCGGCCGACCGAAGGGCTGCCTGACGACAGGACAACCCATTTGTAAGGACTGCAGATGCATCCTTGAAGGACATCATCTGGAATTACACTAAATTGGCAATGGGTTAAAGGAAAGTCCATAGCAAACGGACGTAACTGAAATCAGGTGTTCTAGTGTGACTGGTGAAAGTAACCTGTCTCAAACTAAACGACTTTATGAAAGTCATGTATGTATGGTTGTTGTTTAGGTCATACATCAGGCAGAAGCCAGATTGCAGCCTCTCAAAAAGGTATACATCATTTCACAACAATGCAATACACAGTGGAGCGATGCTGCACCTCAGCAGATGGTATAGGTCATACAGTAGTAAGAATACAGAGCAGAAAGCCTTCTGATGAGCACTACCTTTTTGGTAGAAGTGCATTAACTTCTTGGCTAAGTCTTGCAGACTGGTTTTGGTTGCAGTGCTAGATTGTTACAAGTCTTTGTAGGACAGTTGGAAGATCTTACTTAAAAAGCAGTACTGTGATAAGCTTATGTACCACATTACAGTAGCCAGTCACGCAAAGGTCCATTCACTCCTTTACACCAAATGCTGGTTGGTATTCAGCAGTGTGTGTCACTTTTTGCCTGTCAGTCCCACAGGTCTACTTATACAAATGCCAATATAGAGCACTGATGGCTGTCATTACTATATCATGGTAACCAGTTCCACAAAGGTCCAGTCATACTAGTATCTTCCACCCCTTTTCAGTCAAACGAACTGGGTCAGCACAAACAGTACTCTCACGCTTAACACAACCAGAGTGATAATATTAATACCATGAATGTGCTAAGTATTACCTCATTTTGAAGACAGTATTCATAGTTCCTTCACTGTTATGGAAATTGTGATTTTTTTTCATATTTTGGTAAATATATTTGCAAGGGAACAGGTCAATGTGCTAAGTAATACCTTATTTTGAAGACAGTATTCATAGTTCTAATATGGTAAAAGAAAGTACAGTTGTGTACACTTACCATAAATGTAGATGTTCAAGTGTATTCACTGCTGCAGTCATTACATTTGGGTTATCTGCTTGCAGGTAGCCCTCAGTCGGCCTGATTAACAAAGTCTTGGGTCCTGCGTCGGTTGCTGTCCCTTCTTTCATGACATCAGGTTGTCAGGAGTATAAAACATGTAGCAGACGCCATTACATAAGTTTTTCTTGCCCCAGATGTCAGGTGCCCCCCTAATGGGAAGCAATTAACTATAAAAGTACAAAGATATACCTCCAACAAAAAAGCAAATATACCAAAAAGGCTTTTAAGCATAGTAAAGGAAAGTAGAGGAACAGTCAAAAGAAGTTGGGGGGCTGGAGGGAGGGTAACCAGGACTGAAACAGTGAATACACTCAAACATCTACATTTATGGTAAGTGTACACAACTGTACTATGTTAGTTTTTCACTGTTGCAGTCATTACATTTGGGTAGATTCCCAAAGCTATGGTTGGGAGGAGGAATTTAGATAGCATTAGGACCAGCTATAAGGCACTGCAAGACTGCAGTGGCAAAGCCAGCTCTGGCTTTACAGAAAATTGGCAAATGATAATGCTTGGTGAAAGTATGTACAGAAGTCCAGGTAGCAGCTTCTAGGATGTCCCTGGTAGGGATGCCTCAGAGAGGCTGTAGAGGTAGATGCAGCCCTGGAGGAGGAGTGAGGTCTGATCTCCTGGGGGGATAGGTTTTCCATGGTGCTTATAGCAGAAATGAATGCAATGGCTTATCCATTTAGAAATGGTTTGCTTTGAAATAGCCTTCCCCTCTGCCCCTGCAGCAAATACCACCAGCAGCTGTTCAGATTTCCTTTGAGGTTTAATCCTGTCCAAGCAGAATCTAAGTGGTCTGTGCACATCTAAGGAATGCAGTATCCGTTCCCCTTTATTCTGTCGATTGGGAAAGAAGGTTGACAAATGAATGGACTGATTAAGAGCCACACTGGATACCACCTTGGGAATGAAGGATAGACTGGTTCTGAGGGACACCCTGTTCACATGAAAGATGATGAAAGGGTCCACTGCCATAAGGGCCTGTAATTCAAATATCCTTCTAGCTGAAGTGATTGCTAAAAGGAAAGCTGTTTACCAAGAAAGAAATTTGAAGTCTGCAATAGCAGCTGGCTCGAAAGGAGGTAGAATGAGTTTCTCCAAGACAAAGTTAAGGTCCCAAGCTGGGCTTGCAGCTCTCCTGGGTGGTCTTATATTTTTGGCCCTATGAGGAACTGCTTGAGCAGTGGTTGAGAGAAAGGGGGTAGTTCTGTGTTCTAATGAGCTGAAATGGCCAAGGTGTGGATTTTAATGGAGGAAAAAGACAGGCCCTTGTGAAGCATCTCAGTTAAGTATTGTAAAATCTGAGGTAAATTGGGCGCTGCTGTGCTCATCCCTTGAGACTGGTTTCAGGCACAGAATCTTTTCAATTTTTCAGAATAAGATTTTCTAGTACTAGGCCTCCTTGCCTCTAAAAGGATATCAATCACAGGTTTGCTGAGGGATGGTAAAGGAGAGATTAAATAATTAGCCAGGCTGCAAGGTTCAGTGTTAGTAGCTGAGGGTGCAGAATCTGGTTCTCCTGCTGAGACAGCAGGGAAGGAGTCTGAGGCAGGTGCCATGGAGATAACCGTGACACAATGCGCAGGAGGGGGTACCAGTGTTGGCATGGCCAGGTTGGATCAATCAAAATCATCCTTGGCTTGTCCAGTTTGATTTTTAGTAGTACTTTGAACAGCAGAGGCTGGGGGGGCCACAGATGATAGTTTTTTCCAGCTGAAGGACAGAGCATCCACTTTCCAGGCTTGTTTGTGGGGAGTCCTTGTGCAAAATTTGTCCAATTAGTAGTTCTGGGGAGAGGCAAACAGGTCTATATCTGGGCTCCCCCATTTGCTTGCCAACATACTGAAAATCCTTGGTTCCAGTTTCCACTCGTGTGGGTCCATGCATTTTCTGCTTAGTCTGTCTGCCAGTGTATTTAATTTTCCTGGCAGGAATTGAGCTTGTAGGTGCACTTGGTAGCTCAAGGCTGTGTTCCACAATGCCATGGCTAGTCTGCAGAGGGGGTAAAAATGTGTACCCCCCTGCTTGTTTATGTACCACATAACAGTGGTGTTGTCTGTCTTTACCATTAGTTGTCCTGGAAGAATGTGGCCCTTGAAGGCTGTCACAGCATTCCGTACAGCTAACATTTCTTTTTGATTGACATGCAGGTGCATTTGACTTTGGTTCCATTTGTCCTGAATGCACTTCCCTGCCAGGTGAGCCCCCCCATGCATAGGTGGATGCGTCTGCTGTTAAGGTTTGGGTGGCAGGGGGTGGTGTGAGAGGTAGTCCCTTGTTTTGGTGGCAGGCCTCTGCCCACCAAAGGAACTCTAGGCATAGGCAAGGTATGATAGAAATCATGGTTTGTAGGTATTAAGAATGCTGACACCATAGGCTTTTTAGATACCACTGTAGTTTCCTCATATGCAGTCTTGCATATGGAATTAGAATAATGCAGGAGACCATGAACCCCAAGGCTTGCAGTATTTGGCTTGCAGATAGCAGGGTTTTTGTGGCCACTTGTTTGAAGTAGGTTGTCAAATTAAATTTGTTTCTCTGGCGTGAGGTAAGCCATCTGAGAAGTTGTAGTCAAGCTTGCTCCCAGGAATATAATTTGTTGGACAGGGTACCAGGTGTGATTTCTTTTCATTTATGGTGTACCCCAGACAAGTTAGAACCCTTTGTACAAAGGCCACAGGATTCAAATGTATGTCCTGGCTTTCTGCTTGAATTAGACAGTCGTCCAGGTATGGGTATATTTGAATATTTCTTTGCCTGCAAAATGCAATAACTGGAGCTAGGCACTTTGTGAATACCCTGGGTGCAGTAGATAAGCCAAAGGGCAGTGCAGAGAACTGATAGTGCGTCTAGCCTGCTTTGAAGCGTAGGCATCTTCTGCAAGATTGCCTGATTGGGATGTGCAGGTATGCTTCTTTTAAATCTATTGTTGCCAACCAGGCATCTTTGCCTAACATAGGAAGCAACTGGTAAAGAGTCAGCATCTTGAATTTTGGAATCTCCAAAAAGGTGTTTAGAGTAGACAGGTCCAGGATAGGACACCATGAATTGTCTTTTCTGGGTACCAGGAAAAGTCTCGAGTAGAAACCTTGCCCCTTTTCCTCTGCTGGTACCAGTTGAATAGCCCCCATGCTTGAGAGAAAGTACATGTTTTTGGGCCTCCACCCACTGATTTGGGGGTAGGTCTGGTCACCCGCGTGGTGTTGGCAACGTGTGGAAGTGAAATATGTATCCCTGGGACACTATTTAAAACCCATTTGTCCTGGGTAATGAGTTCCCAATTCTTTGCATGAAGAGCAATCTTTCCCCCAAAAGAGGCAGTCAGTTGACAAGTGCTTGAAAATTTTAAAAGGAAGTCATTGAGACAGTTTACCATGGGGGGGGGGGGTCTTATTCCCAGATTTGGAAGTGGAGGCCCCCCAGTGCTTAGTTCTGCATCTCCCCTGAGACTGAAACCTGGGGTTTTTGCTGTGTCTGGGTTTGGCTTGAGAAGACCTGGAAGGGGATGGAAAGGACCAATTCTTAGAGGGCCAGTGCCTACTAAATCTAGGAGGCTGAACTTGTAAAAAATCTTTAACAGTTTGCAGAGATTTAGCATCATCTTCCATCTTTTTAAGAACTTCCTCAGCCTTGCTGCCAAACAGGCGGTCCTGATTTAAAGGATCATCCAAAATTTTATCTAACATGATCAGGCAAAGATTGCTCCTTAAGCCAAGCATGCCTTCTGAGCACAGACCCAGTAACAGCAGCCCTGCAAGAGGCCTCTAATGAATCAAAACCACATTGTAAAGTATGTTTTCCAACTTGTTCAGCAGAATGCATTGAATTCTCTAATTCTTTATTTTCCACACAGTCAGGAATCAACATAATTTTCTGTTTAAGCAGACCAACAACATGTTGCTGATACTTTGACATTTGAAACTGGCAGTTTAAAGCCCTAATGGCCAAGGTTGCAGAAGTGTAAACCTTCTTACCCCATCTATCCAGCGCCCTGGAGTCTCTATCAGAGGGGGTAGGATTTTTAGCAGTAGAAGCGTTAATGCCCTTAGCCCCTGTGAAATAGTCTCCGGATATGCAATATGATTTTTAAAAAGAAACTTGGACTCAGGGACCCTGTAATATCTGTTGGGTTTTCTGGGAGCAGGAGGCAAGGAATGAGGGGCCAAGCTACATTCAGAAAAAGCATCAACAATGTCTAGTACAGGAGGAATAGCTAAAGGCCTATGCTGAGGTAGGAGAAGGAAATCACCAAGACTCTTTTTGAATCAGAAAAATCCTAGCTCTCCCAGTGGAAATGCTCCCTTAGAGTATGTAAGGTTTCCCCCAAAGAAAAATTCTCAGGAGGGGAAACAGACTGAATGGAGTCTTCTGCATCAGAATCTTCATAAGTAGATAAGGGCAAATCCAGATCATCAGAAAAATCAGAAACAGAATCCTGATCAGAAGATTCATAATCAACTTCAGTCCTAGGCCTTTTAGAAGGGGGTTGGCTACCCCGATTAGAGTTATTAGATCTTCAGCCATTCTTATTTGTTTTTTTAGGCATAGAGGCCTGAGCATGTGGCCTGGGCGTCTTTTTTTTTTAGGCATGGATCGAGAATTAGGCCCAAGTAAAGAAGGAGGCGTCCGTTTAATATGCAAGTTCGTAGGTCTGAATACACCCTCAGAAGCCGTACCTGCACAGCAGCTCTGGACCCATCCAAGGTAGAGACATCTGCGGGTTCCATAGCTGAAGCATCTCCCGGCATACCGGACTCCAAATAGGTCTCAGTAGAGGCCTGCGAATCAGAAGTAGCGGGTATCAGGGGCTGCAAAAGCGCCTCACTGAGTACCGGAGAACTGGCAACTGGCTTAGGAGAAGCATCATCGGCAGTTTTGGACCTTGGCAGCCTGTCTCTGTCTTTATCCTTGCGTTTTTCGGAATCCCGGTAGTTGGGAAGGCTAGCCGAAGACATTTCTGGTTAAACAGAGAACCAAAATATTTAGAGGCGAAAATATACAGACGACGGATAGTGCGCTGATGAAATAAAGCACAAAACCGACAGCAAGGTACATTGTGGTCAGGGCCTAGGCAAGGAATACAGTATGAATGAAAATCTTTATTAGGTATTTGCTTTCCACAAGTAATGCAATTATTAACTTTTACGGACATCGGTAAGGAGCAAGAAAAAGTTTCCCCAACGGGGTACTTAGCTTTAGTTGAAGACTTTGGTTCTGAAACACGAAAATGAAAACTTTAGGAGTCGGCCGACCAGCACTTGCGAACTGCTTCTGTTTCGGGCACTGCACGGCAAGAAAGACTGATGTAATGGCGTCAGCTGCATGTTTTATACCCCTGATGACTTGACGTCATGGAAAAGGGACAACTGAAGCAGGACCCAAGACTTTGTTAATCAGGCTGACTGAGGGCTACCTGCAAGCAGATAACCCAAATGTAATGACTGCAACAGTGAAATATGAATAACATCTATATTTAATCCATTAATATTAACAGCTGGGTAGGAAGTGCTGATGTCACTCTGGGGGTCAGCAGTAGTTGTGCTGGATTAGCGTAAACAAGTAACTGACCATCACTTAACTAACATCTATAAAATTAACAATTTGGCAAAAATTACTTAAACATTAGGAGGGAGAACATAAGGATCTGAAAGATTTTGTTTAACAGTATTTTAAAAGTAGGGAAAGCAACAACATCTTGGAAGAAAGATGTGATGGCTGTGCTACCTAAAGATGACAAAGACCCTTCAAACCCAGCTTCATTGACCCATTTCAGTTTTAAACCACCATTATAAAAGTACTTATGCCCACACTAGCAAAATAAAAAAAAAAAAAAAAAAAAAAAGGCATACGAGTTGCCAAAATGGACAGATATGGATCAGTGTAGTTTTGTGGAAGGGAAGCAAACATTTGACAACATTAATACAAAAATGATGATCCGGAGGGAAGCAGAATGTAAGAAAATACCTCTGCTGATGGTGGGTCTTGATGCAGAGAAAGTAGATGACAACTATGCTGGGAATTCAAGTAGGGATTGCATTTACATTCCCAGATAAAATAATAAGGTTAATTGGAAGGATATACAAAGGATCAGAGGCAAGAACTTAAGTGGTAGGGTTTCTCTCAGATCAGATGTGTTTTAACAGAGGAATTAGGTATGGGTGTCCTTCATCCCCTTTATTTGCTTTATATTTAGAGCAACTGGCAAAGAAAATAAGGAACTCAGAAACACAAGGATATGAATGGCATGATAATCAAGAAAAAATTGCTTTATTTGCAAATATTATTCTGTACCTGATAAACCCAGAACCGGACATCAACTGTTGATGAACATTTTGTGACAATTTCAAGTCTTTTCGGGATAAAATAAATATAAAACAAAAGCTACAGTCATAAATGATGCACCTACACATGAAATGATTCAGCAATACCTGCATTTACGGGAACATGACAAGGTGAAATACTTAGGACTGTGGATTAAAAAGGCATCTGTTAAAGCATTTAAAGATATGCGTGAGGACACTAAACAAAAGCTAACACAATACTGAGAAACTGAAAAGTCTATACATGGATATGGATAGTAAGATACAGACAATGAACATTTTTTTACTCCCTCTAGTCTTGCATATGGATCAGGCCTACTTTTATTAACCAGAGGAGAGGTTCTGGACAAAAATTAATAAAGAACTAAAGGAATTTATCTGTGAGGTAAAGAGGGCAAGAATTAAATGGGATAAGTTGATCATTCCCACAGACAAGGTGGTTCAGGTTTACCTGATTTGAAGGGATATTTTATAGATACACATTTAAGGCTCATATACGTAAGACAAAAAGAAGGTGCAACTCAAAGTGGAAAGGGATGATGATAAAGCAAGGAGGAAGTTCAAGAAATATATGTAGAGAGAGGGAGAGACAATGGGATTTTGGATGCAAGTCTTTAAGGAGAACCACCACCATACACTTCATTATTTTCATAAAGTATCAGAAATTATTATAAGAACCAAGCAAATATAAGAACAGAGAAGAGAGATTTCTCCAATAGGGATGAGTGCAAGTAGAGATACAGAAAATGGGAAAGAGGGAGCTGGAATTTACTGTGAAATCTGGCAAAGGAACCAAGACATTGAGCACGAATAATTCAAGCAGGCAAGGTAACAGAGTAGGAAGAGGCAAAGAAGACATGTGGATTGCAGGCTAGAGACTGCCTTCCCTACCAGTACTTGATCTCAGAGTACAAGAAAAGAAAAAGGGACAGAGAACTTTTAAGTGAAAGGCCTGCCCTGGTAGAGTTTTTACTTGAATGTAGAAGAGAAACAACTGTTTAAATAAGGATAATTAGTAGGGTATATAAAATATTGCAAGATAACTATAACAAACAGAGGAGGTTAAATAAGCTTGGGAAGAGAGAATGGAAAAGCAACTTACAAGAATACAATGGGAAGACATAGTACAGCTCCCAAGTATGCAACCAAGCTCAGAAGGTTTAGAGTATTTGCATGGTAGTATTTGCATACGTACTTTTATACCCCAACCAGAATCCAAAGAATTTTTCTTCATGTGATGGGAAGAAAGTGGTACCTGGCAGCATATGTTCTTGGAGTGTAATGAGCTTCACACTTTTTAAAAATTCCTTACACAGAGTACACGGTCTAGAATACTGAGCTAGCAAATGAGTAACTACAGAAATTATTTTTTGAGCTGGGATAAAAGATATGAACTGCCTAGACATAGTAAGCCCTTGTTAAAATTTAATTCTGGTGCATGCTAAAGAGCAATTACTAGAAAATGGAAGTAAAAACAGGAAGTGGGAGCTTTAGAAAAGGGTAGGAACAAATTACACAGAAAAAAATGGGCATTATGAGAACAATACATGCAGAAAAATGTTTTGGAGGAGGAATGAGGTTTTAGAAAATGCAGAAACTGAACAATTTATGTAATGCTGGACTGACTACATTGTATGGTAGAATATTGTTAATGAAGAATGTTTGTAAATGTGAGCTTAATATATGGTTTGCTTATTTTTACATAAACGAAAAAGGGGGTTTAAAAAATGAATATCAAAGTTGTCTTTGTACATCTACAGTACGAAGGATCCTTTCAGTCTTGTTTTTAGGCACTGGAAGAAGACAGAGAGATGGATAAGCGTGGCTCAAACTCTGATAATACTTCAAGTATAAAAGGAATGATTAGTTCTTAAAAAAAATTTGAAGAAAATTGAGAAGACTGCCCTAATGTAAGAGCTTGCAAATCAAACTATTCTTGCAGAAGTCAGGGCAATCAGCAAAACCGTCTTCACATTGGTGTGATGAGTTGTTTCAAATGGATAATTTTTCTTTAACAATGGTATGATCCCAAGAAGCCACCAATTTTACAGGAGACTTGGTATGCAACACCACTTTCAGAAAACATTATGACATGGCAATACACTGAAGAGGAAAGATCTATGGGCAGATGCGCTGAAACGGCCAACAAATGAACATGGAGAGGAGTAAGAAAGGCCAGTGGAGAACTCCTCATACAAATATTGTAGAACCAGAGAAATACTAGCCTTAAAAGGGGTGAAAGTAGAAAACGTAACAATACAGCTGTCTGAATCCCACTCAAATAACTCAGATGAGGAAAAAAACAGAAGCTTCAATCACCATTTTTTTAAAGCCTTAAAAACGGTCCTGGCTCTCATCTTTTCACCAACTAGAAAATCTCTTCCATTTGCGAATATATGATAATTTCTTAGTAGTAAGTTTTCTTGCCCCTTTAATATTTGCTGCACAGCCTCAGAAAAGAAAAAAAAGATACCCAAAACGTATTAAGACTCAATCATCCAGGCAATTACTTTAAGTAATTTTGAGTTTGTCCTGTGTCGGTAAATCCACTCTGTGAAATAGCTTGTGGTAACTGCCCTTGGCCAACTCCAAAAGAGGGGTGAACCACTCTGGACTAGTCCAGAAGGGAGCCATCACAATGATCTTCAGAAAGTCCTTCAGAATCTTCACAATCACCCTGGATATCAGTGGGATGGGTGGAAAAGCATACAGGAACATTCTTGTTCAAGGAAATGAGAAAATATCCGTTTTTCAGGGCATCCTGGATGGAGCCCTGCAGTACAATTTTGCCAACTGATTTGCTGTGAATGGAGGCAAATGTCCAAGTTGTTTCTCATAACTGGATCAATTCCTGGACCCCCCCCCCCTCCCCCCCAAGACTCAGTTTCCATCCATGAGGTTGTGCCCTGGTCAGCTTGTCTGCCAGAAAAGTTTTGCTTAGACAAATTTAAGATGCCTGTAGAGTGAGACTGTACTGAAAAGCAACCATGTTAAGTCTGCAGAGAGAGTAAAATCTGCCCCACTTTACGTACTTCATTACTATGGTGTCGTCTGTAACGACTTGTAACAGTCCTGAAACTTACAGAGTGACAGAATTCAGGAAATTTTTACTACAAACATTCCATTTATATTTGTGTGCTTTGATCTGCCTTTTTTTTTGTTCCAAAGGCCCTGCAGTTTTACTCCCAAGACACTGCGCCCCAAAGTCTGAGGTATCTGTAGGTACAACCCCTGCTGCAGCTGAAAGAGAAAATAAGAGATCTGGATTCAGATAAAACTTGTCTTCACCAAGCAAGTTCCCTTTTCACAAATACCACAACAGGAATCGATAAAGTCAATGGATGAGGATGTTGAGACCATACCGCTTTAAAGTACCTCTGAATTTCTCTCATAGTGTCTGGCTAAACTAAACATTATAATCAAGGATGCTAAGAAACCCAGTTATCCTAAGAAATTCCCTTGCTGATGCCTTGGTTAGATATATTCTGGAGTTTGCCACTAGAGATGTATGTCTTCCTTTTCCTGTCCAAACGTATCTCTTTGAACTAAGGTATCTAGGAGACATCCTAGGAAAGCAATCCTTTGAAGAATCATCAGCCATGACTTTTGATGTTCTCCTGAAACCCCATTTTAGGCAAGAGATCTCTCATCCAGGTGATAGATTGATAACACTTTGAAAAAATAGTCTGAAACGATAAGCAAATCATCTAAATGAGGGAAAATGTGAAAACAATGTAGTCTGCAGTAAGCTATAATTGCATCTAGATACTTTGTAAACACCCATGTTGCAGTGGATAACCCAATGGGTAATGAAGATAAAGTGTGATCCAGACACAGAAAACCTTAAAAAATATTTAAATTCTGGTGCTATAAGAATATGATACAATTCAGAGTAACTAAAGAACTTAAATGAAGAATGAAAGTTAAGAGGAGAAGCGATAACATTTTGAACTACGGAATTTTAACAAACTGGTGGTTTAGGAAGGCAAGATCCAAGGCTGGTCTTCACTAGGCTTCCTTCTTTGGCACCAGAAACATTCCTGAATAAAAAATGCTCGCTTTTACAAGGAAGAAGATAAGCCAGTATTACCGAGTTAACTGATGACAAACGTTAATAGGGGAAAAAAAGTTTGACCTGGTAGATGGAAGAAATCCCCTGAAATGGGTAGAGATTCCCACTACTATCCGAATCCCACTCTCATAACTCATTTGTCTGAGACTATCTGTTGCCGAAAAAATAAATGGAGGGCCAGATTTTT
The DNA here is from genome assembly GCF_019279795.1 of Protopterus annectens. Lineage (NCBI taxonomy): Eukaryota > Metazoa > Chordata > Ceratodontiformes > Protopteridae > Protopterus > Protopterus annectens. The sequence continues at coordinate 456,505,028 of NC_056750.1, forward strand.
GGAAAGCATTGAAAGCTTGCCAGATTCAGAAGATGGGCAGAATTCTGCAAATACTCAAGACGTTTTAGACTACTACTGTTTCCAGGAATCTCCTCCTTTCTTTTTGGAGCCCCCACCCCATCCCAACACTGCTTTTTAAAAGTCTGCTTACCAGCGGTTTGCAGCATCTGCTTATTTAGCTTTTTGTAAAATGTTGCAGAGGAAGTCCTGAAACCCTTAATAAATTTGGATAAGAAAGGCTAAAGGAAAATCAGAGGAACTCCCTGAGAAAGTTTGCTTCGTTCATCACACTTTCATTTATGGACCTCTGCAACAAGTAGTCTAAATACACGCTAAGGATGAATTCAGAATTTCCACTTTTACATCCTTAAAAAGGTTTTTAAGTACAGAAGCAAGCAGACCTCCTCATAACCAGTTCCTGCAGCAGCAGGAGCTCTGCAAACGGCATCAGCGGAAATCAAAAGCACACTTCCAAGAAATATTAGTCACGTGACATACAATATGACTACACAAAGATAGGTTTTCCTCACAGAAGGGAAGAGAAGCCATAAACAAAAGTTATGTACTAACCATAATGGTCTATGTGAGTTGTTCATCTAGCCTTCATTCTTACAGATAGGTTTGGAGCCGATCCTAGGCTCCAAGTAAGCCTACTACAAAGCTCGAGGTTTACAGATAGCTCAAGGCCAAGTCCCTATCCCATGTTGCACCTAGAGTTACCCTCAGATCTTGTTTGCTGCATATAATACCATGTGCCACTCTTATCACTCTTTAGAAGAAAACCCACAGAAAGATTGAGCAACCAGGGTAAAACTACTATCTCAGTCCTCGAAAAACCATGAAGGGGGTAGGAGGGTGGGAAGTAAGAATGAAGGCGAGATGAACAACTCACATGGAACGTTATGGTGAGTACTTAACTTCTTTATGTGAAGTTTTTCTATCTCGCCGTTCATTCTTACAGATAGGTAGCATCCCAAGCATCATCTTTCTCGGGTGGTTCACGGGAGTATGTTTTTTCAGGACAGTAGACCCAAAGGAGGCCTTGTCAACTTTGTTGTTGTTGCGTCTTTCGGCTTTTCCCGGTTAGGGGTCGCCACATCGGAACTCTGGTCAGCTAATGATTGGCAGTAGCTTTTTACGTGCCGAGTTGCCAGCCCTGACGCACAACCTTCAACGAAGGTACGCCCATTCACGCACGTCTCCACACAGAAGACGCTCTAGCTGAGAATCAAACAGGACAAAACGTCTTACTGTGAGGCAACAACGCTACCGCAGCACCACCACCGCAGTATTGAACTTTGTAATGAGTGATAAAAGGTATGAGGTCTTGACCAAGTGGCTGCTGCACAAATATCTACAGGAAGCCTAGCAGAAAAGGCAGAAGATGTGGACGCTGCTCTGGTAGAATGAGCCTTAATTCTGCATTGTAAGGGCATATTTGCAGCTGAATAAGCAAATGTGATGCAATCAGATAACCATTTAGACAGTGTTGTTTTTGCCACTGGCATACCTTTTCTGGAATCTGAAAAGGAAACGAAAAGCTGTTCTGATTTTCTGAACTCTTTTGTTCTATCCAAATAAAATCTGAGCTATCTATGAACATCAAACTTGTGCACCATATACTCTAAGTTGTTGGTGTGTTTGGGAAAGAACACTGGCAAATCTATAATCCGGTTAAGGTTAGTCTCAGTACAAACTTTGGATAAAAATGAAGGATTTGTTCGCAGGGACACTGTCAGCATGGAAAATCAAATAAGGAGGCTTTATGGACAAGGCATGAAGCTCTGACACTCTACAGGCAGAAGTGATGACTACTAAAAAGATGGTCTTCCGTAACAAATATTTCAAATTGCAGGAGGAAGCTGGTTCGAAAGGTGGGATAATAATGCATGAAAGCATAAAATTTAGATTCCATGGAGTATAAAGGGATTTCACAGATGGTCTGAGATGAAAAGTCCCTTTGAGAAAGGCTTTGGATAGTTTGTGTGACATTATGTTTAATCCTTCAAAAGCAATGACAATTAGAGACAGCAGCAAGTTGAACCAAATCTGTTGCTGCTGCAGCTCCTTTACTGAAAAGCATAGTCAAGACCTCTAATATGGAGGCAATAGGGGCTTGGTAGGGATCAATGTTATTTTGAAAAGCCCATATGGAAAATATTTTCCATTTGCTAAGACAGCTTCCTAGTAGAGAACTTGAGAATATAGCCGAATCTGCTGCGTTTTGTTTGAGAGGTTATGGAACCTGGCTATGCTGGGAATTGGAGCAGCCAAGCTGTCAATTTCAGAGACTGAAGAGAGGGATGAATAGCCCCTGATGAATGCGTCAGAAGACCTGTAACTGGGTCCAGAATCCAAGGGTCTTCCAATTGATGAAGTCGAAGGAAAGGGAATCAAATGTGACGAGGCCAATGAGGGGCTATTAGAATGATGGCACTTCCCAGGGCTTTTGCTTTCTGCAATACTTGGAATATCAAGGGAATTGGTGGGAATGTATAGAGGAGACACGGATGCCAATCGTGTACGAGTGCGTCCTTGGGGCTTCTCCTGGAGGGGGAATGAGGGCAAAGTAGCTTCTGCATTTTGTGTTCATGTGGTTTGCAAAAAAGTTGCAGCAAGGCTGGCCCCACCTGCGGAAAACTCTCTCCGCTATCTCTTTCTTGAGGGACGACTCGTGAGGCAACAAAATTGCCCTACTCAGTTTGTCTGCTATCACGTTAGATTTCCCTGGGATGTGCATTGCTAACATAAAGCACTGGGTGGATGTAGCCTACTGCCATACTCCTAGGGCCTCGCGACAAAAGGGATAGGACCTGGCTCCTCCTTGCATGTTCAAGTACCAGACCACAAACATATTGTCCGTCTAAATCGCAATTGTTCCCAGAGGAAAAGAGAGTCCTGGAAGTACTGCAATGCCTAAAGTACCGCTCTCATCTCCAGGTCATTAATATGCAGATGCGTCTCCTGTTCGGTCCATGTGCCTTGGGCTGTTCTTCCCTGAAAATGCCCCCCTCCACCCTATCAGGGAAGCATCTGTGGTCACTGTGGCCACTGGTGTGGGTAGGACAAAAGAACAACCCATCATTTCATGAAGAGGTCAACCACCACTGAAGATCCTTTTTGCATGCGTTTGTGATCATTATGAGATGAGACACTGGGAGCTCTTGGTAAGACAAATGAGTAAATAAGAGCCATTGCAGAATCCACATGTGCATGCGACCCAACGGTATCGCTAGTATTGCAGCTGCCATCATGCCCAACGATTTTAGCTCTTCTGATGCTGGAGCCTTGTCTTTGGATAGGCTACTGTGGACCTGCTGACGAAGCAGTAACACTCCTTCTCTGGAAGTCTCAAAGTGGCGGTAGTAGTGTCAATTCTGCTACGATAAGAAAGATATGTTGTGATGGTGACAAGGCAGATTTTTCTGAACTTACTGTAATGCCTAGCTGACTGCGGAGAGTAAGAGTGGTGTGTCCCTGGCTTGTATTAGCCGATGCCTGGTGGTGGCAGTGAGGAGCCAATTGTCCAAGTACGGAAACACCTGGAATCCTAAACGCCTCAGGTGAGCCAAGACCACTGCCATACATGTGGTGAACACTCTGGGGACTGTAGTGAGACCAAAGGGCAGGGCTCGAAACGGATAATGATAGAGTCCCAGCAGGAAGCGCAGATGATCCCTAGTTGGTCTGGCCATTTTTATATGGTAGTACGCATCCTGTAGATCTATCAAGCACATCCAATTTTATTTTCCTAAAAAGGGAAGTATAGACTGAAGTGTGACCATCCAGAACTTCTCTTTCTTGACCGATCTGTTTAGTCTACTGAGGTCCAAAATAGGTCTCCAGTCTCCTGTCTTTTTTGGAACTAAAAAGAATCTTGAGTAAGTTCTGGATACTGTCTGGTCTGCTGGGACTGGTTGGATGACTTTCTTAGCAACGTTTGG
>NC_056750.1:457123971-457173971 GCF_019279795.1 Protopterus annectens
TGTATTTTGACTTTGGTAGAGAGCTCTATGGACAACTGTAAGTTGGGAAAGAAGTAGCATGTTAGACAGTTCAAGCCAGTTAAGTTGCTGCAGATTCAAACAGTGATGCGTTCTAAAAGGCTTCCCAGTAACAAATCTAGCTATGTTATTGTAGGTGGTTGACAGTTTGTGAAGATTGTTTTTTTTTGAGGTTAGTGTAGATTGGTGAGGCATAGAGAAGAGTAGAGATGAGATGAGAGTGGGCAAGAGTAGCTTTGGCTGGGGAGGTTAAGAAAGTCCTAATTCGATAGAGAGAGCCAAGTTTCCTGTTTACATTTTTAATGGTATTATTAATGTGACAGTCAAAGGTAAGGTTGTTGTCAATTGTGACACCTAGCAGTTTGGTAGTGGGGTCAGGTGATATAATGGTTCCATTATTAGATAAGATAGTGAAATCTAGTGCAGGGGATCTATTAGTAGGCTTAAAGAGTAGGAGTTTGGTTTTTTTTGTGTTAAGGAGTAGGCAACGTTTTAAGAACCAAGTTTCGACTTTGGAGAATATATCTTGAGTATTAGTTTGGAGTTCAGCAATGGATTTAGCAGAGCAAATTAGTGTGGAGTCATCAGCGTATTGTATGCATGTAGCCTGGGGAATAGCTGCTTGTAGGTCATTTATAAAGAGGGAGAAAAGAAGGGGTCCAAGGATAGAGCCTTGGGGGACCCCAAGAGAGATAGGTAGAAGAGATGATAGTTTCTTATCCCAGAGAACAGCTTGTTTCCTATTAGAGAGATAGGAACTGAACCAGTGGACAGCTTTAGATTCTAAGGAAAGAGATTTGAAAATTTGTATAAGGAGAGAGTGATTAACCATGTCAAAGGCTTTGGATAGGTCGATAAAGAGAGCTGAAGATAGGATGTTATTATTACGATTCTTGTTAATAAGGTCAGTAAAGGAGAGGAGAGCGGTTAAACAGTTGGCAGGGTCATAAATACACTTCCTAACTAGCTAGTTTGTTACAATACAGTAATACGAAGGTATCACATGCAGCACAGGGGTTATCCGGATGATGTATGGGCAAAGGGCATGTGAAGGTGTCTGACATCAGATGGCATGCTTCAGTAGGCCAATCAGAGGTGTAGTGAGTGTGAATGGGGTCAAAATCATTATACTCCACACACACAGACACAGGGTGCTAGTACTGACATGCATGGGTGCATTGTTTTGCAGGTGTGTAATGGTTGACTGTGCCAGAAGGCTGTACAAGGCTAGATGAAGGGTATACCTTGGCATCAGGCCACATAACAATGGCCTGCAGTGTGGCTCAGGGGTGTAGTTTCTGGAAAGGCCCACACAGGTGGGTATTGTATTCACCATCCATCATCTGGGTTACTATTGTGGGTGGCCAGTGCTGTGCAATGCTTGCCATATATGTGTTCTATAGTCCATGACATGGGCAGTGTCTGGGATGTGCACACTTCCCACATGCATGTTCTGTGACATGTGGAACTGCACCTGGGGTGTCTGGGCCATGTTGTGTACACAGATTGTTATCATCAAATGTGCCATTCCTGGCCTCATGTGGTGGGAACCGGCAATGGTCACTAGGTTGACTCTGCACCTACACTGGCAACATGATACAGGTATTCCCTGGTGTTAGTGGCATCTGTCTGTACAGGGCAATTGTTTAAGGCATAGTATGTTCTTTCTGGGTCACATTTGATGGCACTACAGTTGTTGCAGGCGTCCAGTGGGGAACATAGTGAAGGCGCACTATCTGCAATTATGTGCCTATTGTAGTGATGCGACATGGTGCCATGCCCTCTGTAGTCCGCTGCAAACACACCATGGTTACTATCTGTGGGCAATATCCAGGGAACTACCAACAAAGCAGTTGTTGCCTAGCCAAGTGTGTTTGTGTATGAGACATGGGTTGAGAGTGTTCTCTGGGTAATACAAGGGTTGCTTAATTTGTTTGCCAGGCTTTGATGTTACATGTAGGGGTATGGATTGGCAACCCCAGCTTCTTTGCTGTTTGACATCTGTTATCCTTGTAAGGTGGACATTGTGACATATAATAGGCCAATCATATAAGAAATTTGCAAAACCTGCTGCACAATGAGTCCATTTGTTGCACACTCACAGCCACCTCCACACAGGATATCACACACACACACACACACACACACACACACACACACACACACACACACACACACACACACACACACTCATACCGAGTCTCACAGTTGCCATGTCTGAGATTGGAACACCTACCTAACTAGTACATCACACTACAGCATTATGCAGTTATAGCACGCACCACAGAGATTACTGGGCTACTCCTTACCCAAAGGTGTATTTCAAGGTGAATGACATCAGCAGGCTTGCCAAAGAAGGGCAATGGATGTTGTATTGACTGTGAATGGCCTCAGAAGCATTGCTCCCTACACAGACAAACACACACAAACACACTAACATCCACACTTGCCATCTCTGGGAATAGAACCCCTACAGAACTAGTATATCCCACTACAGCAATACACTGTTATAGGATGCACCACTGAGATTACTGGGCTGCACTTCCCCAAAGGTGTATTTCAAAGTGAATGACATCAGCAGGCTTGCCAAAGAAGGGCAATGGAGGTTGTAGTGAATGTGCATGGCCTCAAAAGCATTGCTTCATACACACACAAACAAACACACACACAAACATCCACACTTGCCATGTCTGGGAATAGAACTCCTACCTAACTAGTTTATCACAGTACAGCATTATGCAATTATAGGACATGCCACAGAGATTACTGGAGTACTACTTCCCCAAAGGTGTATTTCAAAGTGAATGACATCAGCAGGCTTGCCAAAGAAGGGCACTGGAGGTTGTAGTGACTGTGAATGGGCTCAAAAGCATTGCTCCCTATACAGACAAACTAACACACATGCAAAGACACACACAACCACACTTGCCATGTCTGCGAATAGAACTCCTACCTAACTAGGTTATCACACTACAGCATTACGCAGTTATAGGATGCGCCATGGAGATGACTGGGCTACTCCTTCCCCAAAGGTGTATTTCACAGTGAATGACATCAGCAGGCATGCCAAAGTAGGGCATTTGAAATTGTAGTGAGTGTGACTAGCCTAAAAAGCATTATAGGACGCGGCACAGAGATTAATGGGCTACTACATCCCCAAAGGTGTACCTCAAGGTGAAGACATCTGCAGGCTTGCCATAGTAGGGCAATGGGGAGGGAGTGTGTGTGCATGGGCCATAACCCATTCATCTAGAGGCAGACACACCGCACTCAGGAACACACAGGTTTATATTCCACAGGTACATTTATACAACTGCTAGATGACTACTGACTTGTACAGTCATGTTGCACAGTTAGCACTAGCACCACAGACTCTATCTTCTTCTTCTTTCGGCTTTTCCCAGTTAGGGGTCACCACAGCAGATCATCTATCCACTCATGATTGGCAGTGGAGTTTTATGGTGTTGAGTTGCCAGCCCGGCGCCCAACCTTCCACAGAAGGCACACACACTCACACCTAGGGCCAATTTAGAGTGTCCAATCCACGTACAGCATGTCTTTGGGATGTGTGAGGAAACCGGAGCAGCACCATAGACTCTATAATGCTGAGGAATTCCAGAGGCAAATGTCTACAGTGATTGACATTTACACATCACGTGGTTTTAGCCAATTGGCTGTGTGCTTGGTGGGACAGGCCTCATGATGGACAGCTCTTTGTCACTGTCCCTCTCTTCCACACATCTATGTATGTGTACATTTGGTATATTATAGTGTGTTGTCCTTGGATATATGTGTGTATTCCTATCCAATGTGTGTGCAAAGCATGACTGGTGCATACTGAGGAGTGTATGCACTAACATCCGGGACTGTCAGATATGTATGGTACACTGTTGTTGCCAGACATGGACTTCATTTCTGTAAGTGTGGGAGCATGCCCAGTATGACCTTCTGTATTGGATGTGTGAATCCATTCCAGGCAGATTGTACTCCAGTGCAGATTTTTGTCTTCTACACTTACAGCTAGCAAACTGTTTCTGCAGGATATCTGTAGATCAATTGACAATATGGGATCAAATTGGGCAAAGGATAGTGGGTTTCTGTAGGTAGTTGTGTCTGTGCTGCTTCTGCTCCATGGTCCTGGTGTTAGCAGAGATTCAGACATGTGTACTGTTATACACTGTGATGTTTTATGTCATAAAGTACTATCAGGTAGACATATTTGCTTGCAGTGATGTCCTGGGAAACACAAGGTGAATGCAGCTGTGTTCAGTATTGTGGTTAACATCTACATATTCTTGCACACTCATGCCATTCTGAAGGGGGAGCTGTGGACACTTGCTGCTGGGTCTGTGTAACTGGTTCAGCACCTTGGTACAGTGGTGGCAGAGGATCCCATACTTGTACATCCATCAACGTGACAGTATGGCCATATCTTGCTGTGGCAATACCTCACAGCTGTACAGATTCACACAGGTTACCCAGAAGCAGGGGTCATAATTTTGGACATTACCCCTACACATTGTGGTTTACAAGCAGGTTTGTAGCCACCCATTCTTGTGTTTGCAGCCAGGGATAGTATATACACACGGCTGAGTTTCGGACTTCACACACTCCATGCCGCCCATGGTCCCAGCCCCCCCCCTCTATTATTCTATCCTCTTGCATACATTATGCGAACATTCTCTGATATTTTCCCGATAGTTATCACCTCATCACAGCAGTAAATTGGTGTTGGTCCAGCTGTAGGACATGGTGGACATGTTACTGTGATTTGTTCACATGGCATTGCATATGGGTTCTGTGGACTGTTATGTTGCTATTTGGGAGTCCACGACATAACATACATTGGTAGTACAGGTGAGACACAAGCTTTTGGCAGAGGACTGTAGGCCATTTGGTAGTGTAGCAGCCCATTGCATTTTGTCAGTCCTACAGTCCCAGACTGCAGTACAGTATATTCCCCTGGGGTGACAGAGTAGGTGTGCTAGGTGTTCATGCCAATACTTTGTGTCAGTATTGATCCAGTGATGTGGATGCTGGTAGGGTGCTGTTTACAGCTAGGGACACACCTGTATGGGGCACCTGCTCTGCATGCTGCATTCTTTCGCTATTGCCATACACAGATGGGGGTCATATGTACTCATTCCCAACAGCAGGGATATGACCGGAGAGGGACACATGGGTGGTGGTTGGGTGAGCTGGGTGAGTGTGTGCTATGGACACTACTTGCATCTGACTCACAGATATGCATGGGGCATTCCACTTATGCTGGCGTGTGCAGGGACATCAGCTGTTTCTCGATACATCATTCCTATGACATTTGTGGTCTGCCAGTGTTTCGCCAAACAACATTGGTATTCCCTACTACAAGCCCAGATAATGTGCTGCAAACCTGTATGTACAATGCCAAGGGTGTGTCCATTTGACAGTTACATATTATACATTGTTTGTCTGGGGTACTTCCCCCTGTGTAATGCTTGTATATCTGGGACAACAGTCATGCCATGTCCATCTTTCAGATGGTGACACATATTACTTCCAAACATTTACAGTGGCTTACTGCTTGAATGTGTTATACTGGGAAGCATTGTGTTTGGCACTGCAGTTGTGAGGACTTGGCCCTGTCATCAGCAGTGCTGGGCAAAGGCCACCAGGACAAACCTCACCATGCATACATACTGACCACTCGCACACAATATACAACACACACCAACGTAACACACGCAGACCTGCATATTGTACACGTGCTACAATCTATCCTGCTACCTTGGCCAGCTTAGGTAATCTGTGCTCCATTGTTATTATACCTACACATACATGTTACTACATTTCTACATAGGATTGGGGGGCACACCTGTGTGTTACTACGTGTCTGCATAGGAATGGGGGGGCACACCTGACTGTTACTACATTTCTACATAGGATTAGAGGGGTCACACCTGACTGTTACTACATTTCTACATCAGAACGGGGGGGGCACAGATGACTGTTACTACATTTCTACATAGGATTGGGGGGGCACGTCTGTGTGTTGCTGTGTCTACATAGGTATGGAGAGGCACACCTGACTGTTACTAAATTTCTACATAGGATTGGGGTGCACACCTGACTGTTACTACATTTGTACATCGAATTGGGGGGCACACCTGACTGTTACTACATTTCTACATAGGATTGGAGGGCACACCTGACTGTTACTACATTTCTACATAGGATTGGGGGCACATCTGACTGTTACTATGTGTCTACATCGGATTGGAGGGCACTCCAGACTTTTACTACATTTCTACATAGGATGGGGGGGCACACCTGACACTTGTACACATTTACTATGAATGTACTTGTATGTCAGATGCTGCATTTCATTCGGTATTCTAACCTATCATGCTGACTAGAGGCATAGCAATATACTATAGCTGTTAGGTGTGATTGACCTACATTTCAGTTTCTGACTTCTTACCCTTCAGAACTAACATCCCACTGCCTGACCTGTTGTAGTCTGTCTGTGTAGGCCTGTGGGGGGGGGAGATTACCCATAGCCATCAATCAGAGGCCTTAGTACAGCCTTTGTTTGTGTTTGTCTACACCTGTCCTGCTGGCTGAGACTGTTGTTGGGTATGTGAGGTTCCCTGACTGCCATGTGTGTGTCATATGGACACACATGTGGCCCAGCACATTTCCTGCAGTGGGTTTTGTCACCATGTGTAGTACTGGCTACTATGTTGACACCATTATTTGTTACAGATCTCATGCTGCCACTGTGGGTGTCTATTATCTGCTGGCATCCCATTCAGCCACCCAATTCCCTTGCATGCTCACATCCATACCATAGATGCAAGTACCAACACATGCTACTCCATTTGGCAGTTGGTAGGAAGAGTGACTTACCTTGTGGCCGTGCCAATATTGAGGATGGTGCAAGAGGGCTGCCTATGTCGGATGCACATAGTGCACTCCCTATAACATGGTTGAGCACAGGTAGTGTTATGTTTGGCATCCCTTTTACTGTATGTGTGAGTCAGAGAGAGATGTGTCATTCCTTGGGTCCCTACTGTGTCATTGTATGTGCTATGCATTGTCTCTTTGCCAAGGCCAGGGCATAATGGGCATGCCTCCTTCTGTCCATTGGGGCAGGCTCAGGTTGTTCTTCCTCTGAGTCACTCTATCCCTATGCAGGCCTTGGCAATGGTGGGCGGCTGTGTGGCCCTGCCCCATGCTGTTCCTGCTACAGTTGTTTCTGCAGGATCATATTGCGTAGCATGGCATATACGATGACAATTTGAGTACATGTAGCTGGTGAGTACTGCAAGGCCCCACCGGATGCGTCCAGGCACCGGAGCCATGACTTGAGCATCCCAAACACATGCGCAATTATAATTCTGGTCTGTGCCTGTACCTCATTATGGAGTTCTTGTTCGGGTGTGTCTGCATTTCTGATAGATGTCATCAGCCACGGCTCCAGTGCATAACCAGCATCCCCCACTAGGTGACTGTAAGGGATGTTCCCATTGGGAAATCTCTGGTACAGCTGCATCAGATGCCAGATGTGGGAGTTGTGATAGCTTCCAGGGCAGCCAGCACACACATTCATTATAATGTCCTGGGCATCGCAAATGACCTGGCAGTTGATGGAGGGCAAGCCCTTGCGGCTGATGTAGACCCTACCCTGATCACCGGGTAGTGATTTGATGTGTATGTGCATGCAGTCTACAGCACCCTCTACCTCAGGGTATTCTACTGTTTGGTGGAAGAAACGCATATTGCTGGTCAACACCTCACGGGTGTTGGGAATATATACGTGTTTACCGGCATGTGTTGACATGGCATCCAGGAACTGGTGGAGTACCCTAAATGCTGATGCCTGTGAGATCCTCATGATATCCTCAGTTGGCCTTTGGAACGTACCTGTGGCTAGTATTCTTAGTCCTACACATACCTTGGTATCCACTGGAATGGTTTCCCCTCTGTTAGTTCTGTGTGTCAGGCATGGCCAGCACAGCTCAACAATTTGCTGTAAAAGGTCCCTGTCCACCCTATAGCACTCCACTATCTCCAGCACATGTAGCCCCTGGTAGGTTACACTGGGTCTGTATCTCCTCACTGTGAGTTGGTCAACAGCATTCTCATCCTCACCACCCACAGCCTCTTCCACATGTTGATGTATGATAGCTGCTGCAGCCCCTATCATTTTGTTGTTTTTGTTTGTTAAAATTTCCCCGCTTGTATACACTGGTGGTGTAGAGTATGTGGTAAAAACCAGAGGGAAAGATGTTTACATAGTTTATAGTAGTGTTCTGGGCTGGGCTGTTGCCTGTGTAACTGGCAGATTCTGATACATTTCACCTGCCATCTATGCTAGTTCTCCTTGATTACCTTCCTACTGCTGTTTTCCCTTCCCATTGCCTTCCTGTTTAAGCCCGGGGGCATGCCGTGCAAACACAGTGCACAAATGTGCACAGAGCTGCTATTTCCTGGTTTCCTTTTTTTTCCCTTTAAAACATGGTGCGCTGCGTGCATACCCACTTAGGCAATGTAAAGAGTGCTAGTCAACCTCAGACACACACCCTTGCTTAGCTCTGCTAAGCTAAGGGCAAACCCGAATCACAGGGCTCCAATACACTTACAATATGCCCGACACACAGTGTATGATGTCAGCTAACTCTTAGGCTTGAACCATGCTATTCCTGCACTTACACTGTTGGGTGCTGGCTAGCATTGAGGTGAAATCTGGGATTCAGTATCATTCCCCTTATTTGCATAGGATTGCCTGCTAATGCATAGTTACAGGTCCCACACTGAGCCTTCCCCTTAGCAACCACTATTCACTGGCCATGTTGCCTTCTGACTGCCATTGAGTATAATGGCAAAATAGTGATTTTGGTTAGAATGCTTATTTCAGGTTATTTTTTATATTTTCTGCCAGATACCTTTTGCTGCCCTACACTTAAACAGCCGAAATCGGCAAAAAAAATAAAAGTTATTTTTTTTTTATTTTTGCATTTGTTTTCCATGCCAATGGCCATATATTTTGGCCATTGGCATGGTTTCCACATAATATACACACTTTATTTGGGGCTGTCATGCCTCTGTTTTGTAGTTTGCAGAAATGTACTCGGTTACTAACCAAGTACATTTTTGCACACTACACTAGTCCTGCATGGCAGGCTGACAGCTTCCTGGATAGCAAATTCACCTCATTTGCATGGTTTTCACCTGCATACAGGAGCTTTGTCTGTGCAGGAATAGTGCAGGAGCGCTCGTGCACATCCTTGCAGCTTATTCCTGGATCGCACGGCAGTCTTATTGCCTCCAGGAGCTCCTGCACTGTTCTTGCACACTGTGCAGGGCTTGCTGAATCCGGGGGCATATCTTTGTATTTCTGAGTCCCTTATTTTCTGTGCCAGTGGCTCTAAATATAAAAGAAATAACAAAGGGGAAATAGGACACCCCTTAACCTGGTTCCTCTGTTCAAACACAGCTTACCTTAGAGGAACTCTCCCACTTTAATTCTTGCCTCTGATCCTACATTTATACTTCAATTAGAAGTTATCGTGCAATGGAAAAACTTCCAATGACCTACTCATAAAATTCCAGCGTACTTTGTTAAATGCTTTCTCTGTTTCAAGACCCACCAACAACAGAGGAATTTTCTTACATTCTGCTTCCCTCTGGATCATAATTATTCTGTTAATGTTGCCAAATGTTTGCCTTCCTTCCATTAAACCATACTAATCCATATCCATCAATTTTGGCAACACTTTTATTCATTTAGATAATATAGACGTAAACACTTTATAATCATGGTTTAAAATTGAAATGGGTCTGTATGAAGCTGGGTCCGAAGGGTTTTTGCCATCTTTAGCTAACACAGCCACCACAGCTTTCTTCCAAGATGTCGGTGCTTCCCCTCCTTTTATAATACCTGAATAATTTTCACTACCCATTCCTTAAATTCCTCTCCTTTTTAACAGGTAGGTGGGAAAAAACTGTTTTATTTTTACTTCAGTACCCTGCATTTTTATCATAGTTTTTATTGGTGCATAATCAGAAATAGTTATTGGATATGTGTGGAAGCTTTCAATTAAACGCACATGTTCCTGTGATGTATAATTTTTTCTAGTCTAGCTCAGTTATTGTACCTTGGGGAATAGTATGTAAATTCTGTCCAAGTTCCTACTACTGAATTCACATGTTCCATACCAAATATTTTCATAAATTTCTTTAGAAATCTACCCTCTTTTGTTATATTGCCCTTTTTAGAGCCTCCTGATACATCCTCAGTATTGCAAATCAAATTCCAGTCCCCACCTATAAATAATATTCCTTCTGAAACCTGATTATTTCTCCCAAAATGTTCTTAATATCCATGACAGCAGTTTTTGGTGGAATATAAATACATGCCATTGTAATCCTCCTCCCGTACCAATAGCCCCTTACTATCACAAATCTACCATTGTCCTTCATCTGTCACTATTGGAACCCTCTGGCAATTAGTATAATTACTCCCCTTTTCCTCTGTCCTTAATATTCTGCTGAATAGCCATTCTAAAATCCTCTCTTTGTGAAATCCACATGCTTATTTCTTTCCTAATATGTCTCCTGCAGCATTGCTATTTGCACTTTGTATTTCTTAATATAATTCAATACTGTTACTTTTTTATCTGTACCTGTAAGGTCATTCGGATTCCAGGATAATATGGACAGCATAGCCATCATAATAAAAAGCTATTGTTCTCACCTATTATACATAACAGTTTGATTTGAATGTGTATTTCCAGCTTTTGTATTACATGCTTAGCAGGCTAATGTTTTGTACAGGTGTTTTTTCTCATCTCCATTTGTACCTATGTCGCATTTGTCAAGACTTTTTTGTTTTAATAAAAACCCTCAAAAAATAAATATAAACACCCCATCCCCTATTACTTGGGACCAAATACACAAAACAATGTACATCTTCTATTCATGAAGTTTAACCATCCAGAAGGGAACAATTGCCACAAACTGACAGCTGCACATACAGACATTATCTAACCTTAAAATTAAGGTTATCCATGCTAAAGTGCATGCTACAGCTTGTGCTTCCACTTGCACTGATTGCTGTCTATTCATTTCTTATTTCCCTTTCCCTTCCGCATATGAAAAATAGCTTGTATGCTTTCAGAAAACATGAACTTTTAGCTATAAGAAAAAGTGCACTGGCTATCTTGAAATAAAATTAAATTGTACGCTGCTTATTAACTACATTAAAGTATTAAAGGCTGCTAGGGAAGTTGTTGCCTCTTATTCACTTCCCATAATTTCAAACTTATTTTTTTTCTGAACTGTTTGCCATTGTGCCTTTAAATTTTGCATTTTCCTCAGCAAGGAATACTCAGGATTCTTAGGATTAACTGTTTGCACATGCAGACAACTGGTCTCAATTGAAATGTATTCAGCAATGAATCTTTGTAAATTTCACTCAGCAGCAGATATTTCAACTCCACTGAACATTTGCCAGTGGGAAACAAACAAGCTAATATCTTTGTAATTGTAAGAAGCTTAGCATTTTCCTAGCTTTCATCATTTTGTCTTATTTTTAAAGCCTACATGCTTAAAAACATAATTTACAGCTTAACACAAAGATAGTAATTTACACAGCCACCCTTGTGAAATAAAAAGAGAAAATATTTTAATTCTACATGCAATATAATCAGTGCACTTTTACACCCTACCCCACCCCAGCAGCCCAAGACAGCATATGAACATTAAACTTGCTTTTTCCCAGCCTTTTTTTCTTGTTATACTGTAAAACCTATATTTCTTGCAACTAAAAGCACTTTTTTACCTTAATATCTTAAAAGCATGCAACAGTCACTGAAAATACCTCCAACATTTAAAATACCCATAACTACACAGTACACAAAACTGTTTTACTTTATATAACTTGCAGTTTATATCATGAAATATTTTATACAAATACTAATAAAAACAAAAATTGTTTTACTTACAGTTAGTTTTCTCCCTTTTAGTGTCCTTCTAAACATTAATGATATAATGTGGGGTATATGCTTCACAGTCCACCCACTAGTTTAAGAAAGTCAGTAAAAGTCCAGTGTTTTTCAGCCACTTTTTCTTGAAAACCCATATTTCACAAATATGATAAGATGCTTTAGTCTTCTTTTTACTCACTAATTTCAGACTTGCTGGTGTTCTTCCTGTTCAGCTCCATCTCCCAACACCAGACTTTTGTTCAAGTCCGATATACTGCTGACTCTTTTAATCAACTCTTGTGCTTTATTCTGTCTCTCAAGCATTTTCCTTTGGAAGACTGGAAAATGTTCTATGAACCTTACCATGAGAATAATGAGAAACAGAGTCCCCTTCTGCTTACTGACTCATTTTTTGTTGGATAAACTTTTTTTATTTCCTGCTCAGCCTATTTTGTGTCAGAAAATGACTTTGATCCTCCAGGAAAAACATTTTGAAGATAGCTGGATACAGCAGCTTGAATCATAAACCTGCCTGTCAACATTCCCTGATTGCTGGGATAAATGTGCATCTCCTCTGCCCAATGTACCGTGAATAATCATTTTCTACAAACATTCTGCTGTCTCCACATTTTAATACTTTGCTCTTCTGCCACAGTTTTGTCATGATTAACTCTTTCTGCTGGTATGATTGCATCTTTATTAATGTAGGTCTTGGCAGCTTTCTCATGACCAGGTTTGGAGCATAGACTCTGTGTCCCTTAACTTAAATTCTGTCATGTAACACCAGTCCATTTGCTTATTTGTGCTTTCATAAAATTAATACAGTCTGTTCCTTCCAGTTTCTCTGGTACAGCAGAAAATCTCAGGTTTTCTGTGCACACTCTGTCTTCTAACTCTACTATTTTTTAACAGATCTTCTTGGGAAATCTCATATTCAGCCAGCTTTCTTTCACATCACCTTCTGATTTTTGCAGTTTTATCAGTTCATCTGAATGACTTGTTAAAAGCTTCTTTTATTTTTTTCTAGCCTTTTGCTGTTTGAATTGATATATTCCTTCATTGTTTCATTTATTTTAATCACCTCTGAGTACATTTGATATATTCTTTTTCTCTAAATTACTGGAAGCCATTTCTTGAAACAAAGCTGAAACTTGAACAGCTTTTTGCTGATCAGCTGCAGAGTCCTTCCCAGACAGTGTTTTCTCTTCACTTTTTCTGGTTGATTTTCTTTCAGGTTTTCCAAAGTTCTTCTTTATCAGCATCTAGGGATGTATTAACTAGCTGGTAACTGAATTTTACCAAAAAACGTTTTCAATTACACTCCTTTTTCTCAGTTTCTGTTTTCATACTAGGAGAGCTGTAGTTATGCTGTTGATCAATGTACAACCATCATGGAAGTCACTGGCATACTATTTTTGAGCTGTTTTGCTTCCCCCAGCCTGCTGAAGTATGACTTAAGTTATTCCCTTTTGCTTGCTTAATAACACTGCAACATGTAGAATGCATGACCCCCTGCATCATTCTGTGTGTTTTTCCCACTGTCTCATATGCTTGTCCATGGTCTTCTGATGCCTTCTCTCCACCTCTACCCTGCTTAGCTGTCACATAATAGAAATAAAAGATAATCCTCTTATTGTACTTGGGATTGGCATAGTGGTTAAGGTTTTTACCTCAAATACATAAGATACAGCCACCCAGACCACCTTTAATACAATAGAAAACTGGCTTTCTGAACATCGTCTGATCCTAAATCCCAAAAAAAACTAAAATGCTGTTATTTTCACCAACATGTAGGTCTACTGCTTTCACCTTTACCATAAATTCAAACGATGACACAATAATCTCCCCTGACTCCTCTACAAAACTATTAGGTGTCGTCATAGACAATAATCTAAAATTTGACCTACATGTTAACCAAACTATCAAAACCATCAATAAAAAACTAGGGTCACTTTACAGAATAAAAGCCTTCCTAACCCCTTCAGCTAAAATTGCCATAGCTCGCTCTCACCTTCTTTCAACTCTTCTGTATGCATCCCCTCTACTCTCGAATTTAAACAAGACTGTCTTTAACAAACTCTCAATTTGCTACAACCACATTGCCACGTTTGCCACTGGGCTGCCTTTTAGGACACATCATTGCATCAATCTAAATCAGCTTGGGTGGCTTGAACTACCCAGCCTAATCCAGTATAACCAACTGATTATGGCCTATAAAATCCTTTATAATCCAGACAATACTCCTGCACTTAAAAATGTTATCACCCCCTATAACAATCCTAGACCACTTTGATCCTCTAACAAACTACTAATTCAGACTAGCAAAATTAATAACACAGCCGGTGTCTCTCTCTTTGCAAACTCTGTAAGTAGACCGTGGAACTCTCTTCCAGCTATTACCTTACTTTCTGCCTTAGGTCAATTTAAAACTAGACTCAAACAACATTTGGCACATAACTGGCTATGTCAGTGTATCAAGTCTGGCTAACTCTCTCTAGAATGTGTAAAAATCTGTTAACCAGCTTACTGTGTAATTTAATTTAATCCTGACTTACGCTCGGGATTAACTCTAACCTGTGGAACTTGTTTAACTTGCTTACTTATGTAATCACTGTAAATAGTCTGTTTGTAATATGTAATGTTGGTATTATGTAATGCTGTATCTGCTTACCCTTGGAGCTTTTCTCCCCGGGCCTCCGCTGAAAATGGACATACATCCAGTTGGACTATCCCGGCCAATACATGTAAAATAAAAAATAAAAATACAGGATTTGACTCAACTTTGAAGGAAAATTGACTAGGCTTAAAATGGCCTGCAAGGGCATATAGCCTGCTACTTACCTATGAACCTATGCATCTGTATCAAATGAACAGTTTAGTAGCTAGCCCCTTCAATCTTGGATAGCACAAGTATGTATGTCAAGTGCTAAATGAAACAGCCACTCCCAGAAATCCTTTAGAATTTCACTGATGACTGTGCCTCTCAACTGTCCAGATTTTTGTCTCATGTTGTTGGTTTATTGCTTATGAAATTTTTTTTTGTGGCAAATCACTTAGGATTGAAATCACTATATAATGACACATATTTGAGTTTCAGATTTCATATCCTTCAGAAAATGCATTGTATTATTCTAGCAACTTGATACATTTGTAAGAGCAATATTTAAAATCTGTCCCCGATTTTGGGCTTTCATCCCCCCGTTATTTAAAGCTTTGTCCAGATTTCTTGCCCTAAGCAGTTGAAAAATATGCTGACAACTCAGCTATGTGGTGAAGTTAAAAACAGACATATATGACTCCATTTCTAAATTAATTTAAAGCAAGTGTGTTTCCTTATTACTGAGGGGGAAAAGGATCTGCACTCTCTTAATTATTTTAGACTAGCTGCCTCTTATTAGCTGTTGCTAATGACTTCTAAGTTGTTATGTATACTTACTGATACATGTCTGTTGCCTAAACCCCGACTTTTCTCTACTAGTTTATCATGCTTTGTGTGTGAGATTCTTCTGCCAGTCTTCTAGTCTTAGGAGATGTGAGCATAAATAATCGTTAACCTTTCCCTCCTCTTGTCTTTCTGTCTTTATCCACCTTTTCCACTGCAGACCTTGAAGCTTGAACCTGTGTTTTTCATTCAGTTATTTCTTATCTCCATATAATTTCATTTGATTGCATTTGTTATAGTTGACACCAGAAATAACAACAACAAAAAAGAGAGAGAGGCACAGAATTTGAGAAAAATGGAATTATAATGAGAATCAGGTTTCCATCCATAACTAAAGGAATGTACTTTATTGAAATATTGTTTGCATTGTATTTTTAAACATCTTTGTTTAATTATCATTTGTGACATGGGTAAACTTACATTTAAATACATGTAATCAAATCATATTAGCAAGTTTATATTTACAAGCATTCTAATTCATATCTATTATAAATCATATAACCTTAGCAACATTATATAAATTATTAAATTCTTGTCTTATCTTAAACCTCATTCCTCCTACAAAACATTTTTTTGCATATATTGTTCTCCACAATTTCCATTTTTCTATGTAATTTATTCCGACCCTTTTCTAAAGATCACACATATAGTTCTTTTATCTGTGTTACAATATTCCCTGCTTCAATTGTAGTTGGTTTAGATTTTGATTTCCATTTTCTAGTAATTGCTTTTTTGGCAGCCACCAAAATTAAACTTAACAAGGCCTTACTATGCGTAGGCAATTCAAATCCTGTATCCCAGCTCAAAAAATCATATCTTTGTTATCCTCATTTGCTCACTTAGTATTCAGAGTACTCTGTAGGGAATTTTTTTAAAGTCTACCAACTCATTACACTCCCAAAATATATGTTCCCAGTTACCTTTTCTCCCCCATCACACCTCCAACATTTGCCATCTACCTGAGAAATAATTCATTGGAGTCTGCTTGGGGTATAAAAGTATCTATGGAAACACTTCTAGGCTAAAATCCTAAATCTTCTAGTTTTTGTTGCATATTTGGGAGCCATACTTATGCCATCCCATTGTTTGTTTGTAAATTTCATGTCTAATCTCTCTTCCCAATCTTTTCTGACTTCTCCTGGGTGATTCTTATAGTTATCATACAGTATTTTATATGCCCTAGCAGTATTTTATATGCCCTACCAATTATTCTTTTTTAACAGCATCTTCTGTTCTAGATTAATTTAAAACCTCAAAAAGTGCAGGTCTTTCATTTAGGATTCCCCTATCCTGTTCTCTTTGTTTGTACTCTGATATCAATCATTGATAGGAAAGGCAATCACTAGCCTGCAGTCCAATCTTCCCATTCTATTACATTTCCTTCTCTAATTATTTGTTCCCAATACCCAGATTCCTTTTCCATCTTCCTCCAGTAAATTCTGCCTCCCCTCTTGTCTACTGTTTATACTCCTAATCCCTATTAGTAGAATCTCCTTTCTCCATTCCCATGTTGCTGTAGTTCTTTGCATACTTTCTGCTAATTTATGAATATAATATGCTGTATAACTGTTATTATTCTCATTAAGAATCTGCATCCAAAATCCCATTCTTTCCTTATTTCTTGAATTACCCCCTGCTTCATCATCATCCCTTTCCACTTTGAATTGTATCTTTCTGTTTGCGTTATTTACAAGAGCCTTAACTGTGTAGCTCTAAAATATTCCTTCAAATCAGGTAATCCTAAACCTCCTTGTTCTATTGAGAGGATAAACTTATCCCACATGACTCATGCCTCTTCCCCTCCAAAATAAAATATTTCAGCTTTTTATTAGTTATTTTCTGCAACTTCTCCTCTGGTTGATGAAGAAAAGGCCTTACCTGTGTATAAAACTAAAGGGACTAAAAACATTTTTACTGCTTGTATCTTACTACCCATATCCAAAGATAAGAGCTTCCAGTTTCTCAGTTTTTGTAATATTGTTTTAGTCTCTTCCCACATATCTTTAACTGCCATAACAGAATCCTTTTTAATCCATACTGTTGAATATTTCATTTTATCATGTTTCCATAAATGTGGGTATTGTTGAACCAGTTCATATGTAGGTAAGTAGTTTATAGCAATAGCCTTTGTTTTATCTTTATTAATTTTATATCCTGAAAAAAACTAGAACTGCCTCAGAATATTACACAACACTGAGATGTCCTTTTATGGTTCATTCAGATACAGATTAATAACATCTGCAAATAAGACCAAATTTTCTTGAATACCATACCAATTACATCCTTGAATTTCTGAGTCCCTTATTTTCTTATCCAGTGGTTCTAAATGTAACACAAATAACGGAGAAAAGGGCACCCCTGCCTTGTTCCTCTTTTCAGACACAAATTATCAGAGAGGAATCCTTCCTCCTTGATTTTTGCCTCTGATCCCTCATGTAGCCTTCTAATTAACCTTATTATTGTATCAGGAAATGCATATGCTTCCACTGCCCTACTCATAAAATCCCATTTTACCATGTTGGCTGTTTTCTCTGCATAAAGACCAACAAATAACAGCAGTATTTCTTACATTCTGCTTCCCTCTATGTAGATCAGTATGTGTGTATACCTTTAAGAAGATTTCCGTAGGCTTGCACAAGTGTATAAATACTAAGCACATATGAGCCTGACTGCCATTTTTAGTAAGCTGATGAGATGTAAGCATGCATGTCTGTGGTCTGTCAGTTAATCAGTTTGTTTATATTTTGTACTGCTGCTATCCATCCTGATGTTTTTCTATGTAATAAAGCATATAAACAAACTACCCCGTCTGTTTGTCTTCAATTGCAAATCGACGAGTGACATGGTGTCAGAATGGGATCCAGATTCAGGACCAGAAGGCACTCAGTTAATGGTGTAGGAATATAGAGGAATGGATCATCCCTACTGCATGTACAACTCGCAAAAACAGGTCAGAAATGAATTTCAAGTATCAAAACTTGCTTAAATGATTTCTTATTTGAAGAATATAAAATGAAGCACTCAGAATGCTCAAAACAAATTTATTATTAAACGAAATGTCCGTAACTGCAATATATTGATAAAATATTCAAAATAATTACAAAAATGTTTGAAATAATGTCTGAATTGCATAAAATGTATAAAATAAGGAAAATTACCTAATTTTTTTCACTATGAGCTACTTTTTGCATTAATTAAAGTATCCAAAGTATACAGACTGTTCGCAAGTTTGTGCAGTATTACAGTACAGTTATTTTGCTAAATAAAGCCATTTCAAAGCATATTTTGCAAAGTACAGTATTTCAAAGAGCTTCTTGTGCATTTGAATTTTAGTACAAGTACTGGCTCTGTGTGCATGTTCGTATATAATTATAAGGTCCATATTTTCACTGTGTTTGGGCATACTTTGTTGGCATGACTGAAGGATTTTGAAAACCATCTCCACTTGTATTTGATAATAATATTGCAGAGTGTTTGAGCAAGAGTACAATATTTTCATACAGGCTGCATTTTCTGATAAAGAGGAATATACAAAGACATTTATTCTGTTTAATTTAACTGGTTCAGAAATCATAGAAAGAGAGCGTTAATTTGTGTATGCACCTGCTGTATTTGCAGGAGATGGGGAAAGCCATTATATAGTGGTACCAGCTGAGTCAAGGGAAGACCTCGAGTGCTTAAAACGTAAATTTAGAGAGATGTGTAACCCCCAAACAAATATTATAATGGAAAGGCACTTATTTTACACAAGGGATAAAAAGCCTGCTGAGACTTTTGCAGCATATATAACTGACTTGAGAAACAAAGCTAAAACATGCAGATTTGGTGATTTAAGGGATGAGTTGATAAATGACAGCCTTGTGTGTGGTATTAAAGATGATGCTGTGAGAAAGATTTTGCTTCGTGACAGTGATTTAACTTTGAATAAGGCCAATGAGATTTGTCAGATATATGAGCTCACAGAAAAGCACACAGATATGCTTACAAATGAGAAATGCATGCTTCCAGTATCTTCTAGTGCTAATGTTGATAGTATGCAGCATGTGGTTAAAAGAAACAGGCCCAAGCACATGGTGGCTGGTGCATGTCTTGTAACAGTCACTGGGAAACCCTGTAGCTTTTTAACAAATTCCGGAGTGTGTACAGTCTCAGTGAAGCACAAGGGTGAGTCAGCAAATGCAAAGCATGTACCCTCACCTCACCTGATAGACAACTGTCGTAATTGTGGTGGTAATCATGTGTCTAAAAGAGAAAAGTGCTTAATTTTGGTCAGCAGTGCCACAGATGTAAAAAGTGGAATAACTTCCAAAGATTTTGTAAATCAAAAAAGGCTTATTCTTTTATCAAAAGAGAACATTCAAAGAGACAAGTTAATCAATTAGAAAGTTGTGACCCTATTTCTTATGCTGATGGTGTGTCTCTGCTTACTGAAACAGTCAGTGCAGTAGATTTATGGGCAAAGAATGAAGTATTTTTTACTGTTTGGATAAATGGAAAACCCATAGAGTTCAAAGTTGACACAGGTTCAAAGTGCAATGTTATGTTAGCAGAAACATTTGCTAGAGTATGTGCTGGTGACAAGCTTGATTTGGCAAAGTGTGCAAAACTTGTTGCTTATGGTGGTGAAGAAATTCATACTGAAGGTTCAATAGTGTTTTCATGTTACTCTGCTGAGAATAGCTATGACTTGCAATTTTACATAGTCAAAAAGGACATGCAGTCATTATTAGGCCTCAGAGACAGTTTGAAAATGGGACTACTTTCACTTAATAAGGAAATCTACCATGTAAGATTAAAAGACCACTATTCTAATTTCACCCAGTTTGTTTTTTTTCTACCTATTCTGATCTTTTCAAAGCCAAACTAGGCAAACTCCCAGTTGTGTACTCCATGAAGTTAGACCCTGAAGCCATCCAAGTTGTAAGGCCAACTCGGAAAGTTCCAGTAGCTATGTGGAACAGAGTCAAGGATGAGCTAGATAAAAGGGTGCAGCAAGGTGTGATTTGTCCAGTTGATGAAGCTACTGGATTGGTATCTTCTGTGGTTGTAGCTCATAAGAAAAGCTCGGATGATATCAGAATATGTATTGATCCAAGAGATTTAAACAAAACACTGAAGAGACCTTACCATCCAATGTGCACATTCGAAGAAGTTGCTGCTCTTATCCAAAATGCCACTGTTTTTTCTGTTTTGGCAAATTTTGCTTGACAGAAAATCTTCATTGCTAACCATCTTCATTACTCCTTTAGGCAGGTACAGATTTCTGAGAATGCCATTTGGGATAAATTCTACCAGTGAAGTTTTCCAGCGTTCAATGGAGCAAATTTTTTCTGGGTATCTGTGTGCTATTATTCAAGATGATATTCTAGTAGGAGGCAATAGTGAAGCCGAGCATGAGAGACACCTCAAGAAGGTTCTGGAAAGAGCACGTGAAGTGAATCTTAAGCTGAATCCTCAGAAATGCAAGTTCAGGCTACAAGAAGTAACTTATGTTGGTCATTTATTTACCAGTTCAGGCTTATGACCAGACCTTTCCAAGCAAACAGCAATTCTTGAGATGCTAGCTCCAGAAAATGTTCAAGCCCTACAACATTTTCTTGGCTTGGTTAACTACCTAGGCAAGTTCATTCCAGACTTGAGATAATTTTCAGCACCGCTCAGAGAGTTGACATGCAAAGATATATCGTGGTCCTGGTTAGAACAACACAAAAAGGCATTTGATGTCCTGAAACAGAGAATTGCCAGTCCACCAACTCTCGGCTACTATGATGTTTACAAACCAGTAACTCTTTCTTGTGATGCTTCAAAATTTGGTCTTGCTGCAGTCATTCTTCAACAGGGTAGACCAGTAGCGTATGCATCCAGAACTCTAACTCAAACCAAAATGCACTATGTGCAGATTGAGAAAGAGCTGTTGGCAATTCCGTTTGCATGTTCGATTTTCCATTATTATATTTATGGCTGCCCAATTTTAATCGAAACAGATCACCAACCTCTAGTCACTATTTTGAGAAAGCCTATGCGTACAGCTCCAGCCAGATTGCAACGTATGATGTTGAAATTGCAAAAATATAATTATAATCTTGTCTACACAAAAGGCAAACTTCTTTAGCTTGCTGATACATTGTCCATATTGCCCAGAAATACCACTAAACAGCATGAAAATGAGAAACTTGATTTTGAAGCCATGGAAGTGAGAATTTTTTCTTCCACATGTCTTGATGAGCTTAAAAGTCGTATAGCCACAGCTCCAATACTTCAGAAGCTCAACCACTTTATCAGTCAAGGATGGCCGTCAGAGCAGTCTTGTTTACCTCATGACCTGCAACCATATTTTCCTTACAGAGATGAGATTTTGTCTGACAATGGTATTATCATGAAAGGTCCAAAAGTCATTGTGCCAAAATCCTTACAACAAGAGTATATTACTGTTTTGCATCATGGCCATCCCGGAACTGATTCTACCAAAAGAAGGGGGAGAGAACTAATATTTGGCCTTCTATGTCAAGGACATTGAGAGAGTACTTTCATCTTGTTCTGTATGTAATGGTACCAGGCCACATCAACAGAAAGAGCCATTTCAGCTAAACCAGATTCCTGAACTACCTTGGTCAACAGTAGCTACAGACATTTTCAAATGGAATGGTCAACATTACTTGGCAATAGTAGACTCTTATTTTAATTGGTTCAAGATTAACCTACTTCCTAATCTAGCATCCAGTATTGTCATTACTAAGATGAAGTGTCATTTTGCAATCCATGATAGTCCGCACAAAGTTATTTCTGGCAATGGTACACAGCTTACAAGCCAGCAGTTCATAAGATTTGCTGAAGAGTGGGATTTTATTCATGTTACGAGTAGCCCTGAGCACCCACAGTCAAATGGTCCGTCAGAACGTGCAGTTCAAAGTGCAAAAGAATTACCACAGAAGTCAAAATGAGACAATAGTGATGTTTTCTTGACTCTCTTGAATCTCAGAAATATTCCTCATGATAAACATCTTGGTTCACCTGCACAGAGAATTCTGTCAAGACAAACCAGAACCACACTACCAATCAGCAGTGATATATTGGTTCCATGTGTCAAGAACAACTGATCAGTGAAAGCCCATCTGTTAAAGAAGTGCTTATCCCAGAAGTCCTATTATGATAAGACCAGCAAACTGCTCAATCCATTACAAGAAGAGGAGATAATGAGGATGCAGACGTCCAAAAGTTTTGATTGGATTGGTATCATGAAAAGTGTATGCTCAGAGCCAAGATTGTTTATTGTGGAATCACAAGAAGTAGAATGCAGGCAGAATTGGAAACACTTGGTCCTGGTGTCCGGGCCTGTATTGCAGCATGATTCCTTGGAGAAAGACTCTAAATCTCAGAGTGAGTTATCCAGCATTTCATTTCCAGAAGATGTTCCAGTAAATATCCCTGTCCTTGAGAAGAATCCCGAAACTCTGAATCTGTTTGTTCACCAATGACTGTCCCTGTTGCTAAACCCAGTTCTGATTGCTATATCACTAGATCAGGTTGCATTTCTAAACAATGTTTCAGATACACGGCAACTTGGACATAAGGACATAAGGGTTATGTTTATTTCTTAGTGTCTGTACAATTGTATGTCTTTCCAAATGTCGTTTTATTATGGGCAATTCATTAAATAGGGAGGATGTAGATCAGTATGTGTGTATACCTTTAAGAAGCTTTCCATGGGCTTGCACAAGTGTATAAATACTGAGCACGTGCGAGCCCGACTGCCATTTTGTAGAAAGCTGTTCTAAGTTGGGAGTTGCTGACTGAAGACTTAGTGTCTGTTATTCTAAAAGTGTATTAGTTCTGGTTTAAGCACTTGGGCTTCGACCCAATTATTTTACATTAAGAAGGTGTGGTTTGCACTCTTGTGGGAGGAGCGGGTAGATTCTGCCCTTCTGAGCTGGGAGTTTCTGGTTAAAGGCTTATTGTGCTTGCTTATTAAAACTGTTTCTTTCTGAAATTGCTATGCCTTGTTTGCTGTAGCATAGACTAAATTCAGACCTGCTGAATCTAGCTTTGTTTGTATAACTTGAGCACTAGTCCAGACTATCTTTTTTTGGAGAAGGTTCTCCTGCACCCTAGTGGCAGGAGTGTGCAGTTAGAACTTGTCTGATTGAAGACTGCTGGAATGGGGCACAGTTTTTAGCTTTTTATTGGTTAATTGGTTTAAATCAGTTTGCTCATTTGCTACTGTTTTATTAAAATAAAAATACACTTTATGCATCGCCGCTTAGTTAGGGTTAAACTTTTTCTGGCACCATAAAGTTTGCTCTTCAAATTTTCCCTTAGAACTAGCCAGTTTTTTTTCGTTTTAGCACTCAGATCTGTTTCTTTGAGCTAAGCACTTGTTCGGAACTCGTTATAAGCACTAAATAAGCTACAAATTACTACAGCGCTCAACTTTCTTCACTTGTCTAGAGGAAAACAGTTTTTAGTACTTAATGAATAAGCACCTTTCCAGGCATGTCTAAGGATCAGCTCCCGGTGTTTTCTCCTTTCTACTTGATGAATCCGGGCATCTTGGAGCAATGCAGCAGTTGCCTCATGTACACAGACAACCCTCTCCTCCTACCACCCAACACTACAACCTGTGATAAATGCACTTATATATAGCCAAACTTGAAGCAAAGCTCTCTTCACCCAAGACTGGACTAGACAGTCAAGAGGAGAAGGTAAACACTTGCACCACACCACACTCATCACATAGTCCCTCAAAACCTACACCACCAAAACACACACATAGCAACACAAAACACACATCTATATTTGCGGAGGTTCTCAATAAAAATATGCTCAAGCAACAGAGACCTCCAAAGCAGAAACGCAAGCAGCCTCCACCCCCAACACAACCCAAATGACACATAGCCCACAAAATCAGTGTGCCACTCAACCACAGCCTATAAGGCATAGCAACGTACCTAACACTCTAGTCATAGGTGACTCTATAGTCAGGCATACTGATGTTCCACTCACCAGGGTAAACAAGGAGAAAGTTACTGTCAGCTGCCTGTCGGGTGCCAGGATCCACCACATAACACACACACTTAGGTCACTCCACAACAAGTACAAGTATGACTCTGTCATTGTCCATGTTGGTGTGAATGACCTGAGATATACCTCCCTGGACTACATGAAAAGAGACATGGAGGAGCTCTCCGATCTTGTAGCCCAGGCAGGTATGACCCTAGCCCTGAGTAGGATCCTGCCATCACCCATAATGATACCACAGTACAAGGACAAAATGATTGACTTCAACAATTGGCTAAGCTTCTGGTGTCATTCTAAGTGGATCCAGTATCTGTCTGTCTGGGATGACATGATCGACAGACCACAAAGCTTTGCCAGAGATGGCCTGCACCTGTCGCCCTTGGGATTCCAGATACTGGCTAAGACTCTTGCCACCCCTGTAGTGCCTTTTTTAGGCAAGGTTCAAA
This sequence comes from Protopterus annectens, assembly GCF_019279795.1. NCBI lineage: Eukaryota > Metazoa > Chordata > Ceratodontiformes > Protopteridae > Protopterus > Protopterus annectens. The sequence goes on from NC_056750.1 coordinate 457,148,862, forward strand.
TGAAAAATTCACCACAGTAACAGGTACAAACAAGCAAAATCTGAGGGTGATGCTACTCAGTGCTAGAAGTCTAAACCTCAGAATGCATTCACTCGAGGCACTCCTTAAATTGGAGAACATCGACAACTGTGCAGTGACAGAGACCTGGTTCAAGGCTCCAGAGAGCACCCCTGCATTACCAGGCCGTAATTCATACCACCTAACCTGCACCAAAACACTAAAGGCGGAGTCATGTTCATATTCATTAAGGATATCCACACCTCTAGGCTAGTTGTTCAGCATAATGTATCCGAGATTTTCCAAGTGCAACTAACTCTGGGCAAGATTGCAATCCATATTGTAACTTGCTACAGATCCCCCACCATGCCCCAGGATTCCCACTCCTCATTTCTTGATACACTGGAAAATATTAGGGTACAACCCAACACCCTAATAATGGGAGATTTCAACTACCCCCACCATTAACTGAGAAAACTACTCATGTAATAACTCTTTTGCTCAATGTTTTTTGGAATTCATAAATTCCAACACCTAGGATCAACTTAGCCACACCCCCACCAAGGGCAGCAATATCCTAGGCCTGGTCATTACCAACATGGGTGACCAGTGTTCCACACCAGAGGTCAATTTCTCATTGGTCAGATCAGACCACAAGCTAATCACCCTAGACATCCACATCCCACCCCCACCTCCCATTAGGAAAACCACTGTAAAAAATTTCTCCAAAGCCAACTTCCCGCTTCCTAAGACAGAAGTGGCAAACTTCATGACACCCATGCAGATGGACAATAGAGGTACGACTGCTGAATCCTACAGAAATACACTTTATAAGCACTTACACGAGTGCATGGATCATGCTATCACTAACAGAACCAAGATGCTATCCTCCAAAAAAAAAGGAAGCCAATCAGGTGGTCCCCTGCCATAAACAAACTATACAACAGAAGAAAGAAACTATTGCAAAAAAGAGTAAAATCCCTTGATTGGAGGAACTCCCTGGTCAGCCTCAGTAAGAAGCTGAGATCCCTCATAAAATCCTCCAAAGCTAGTTACGAAAACAAAATCGCCACTGATTCTAAAGACAGCCACAAAGCATTCTATAGCTATGTCAAGACTCTCAATGGCAACACTCAGATCTGCTCTGAGTTATAGCACAATGGCACTAAATTTACAGAACCTACTGATATTGCCAACATCCTGGCAGATAGGTTCAGTGCCTCTCACCCCCTTAAGGGCCCATCTCTATATCGGAAGAGTGCAAAGTTCCTGTAATCATGGCTGCACAGGTAAAAACCACACTCTCCAAAGCCGAGAACACAGCATCCATAGGACCTAACAACATCCCAGGCTGCGTTCTACATGAACTACAGAATGAACTGGCACCCCACCTAAGCACCATGTTCAGTCATAGCCTCACCTCAGGCTTTGTGCCCACTGAATGGTACATAGCGATGGTTATCCCACTCCACAAAGGCGGAGCCACCATGGACCCCGGGAACTACCACCCCATTAGCCTAATGAACCTGGTCTGCAAGGCCATGGAACGTGTCATCATGGAACTTATAAACAAAGACTCTGGTAATCTCCAACCTCTGGACCCCACCCAGTTTGGGTTTGTAAAAGGCAGATCATGTCTCCTAAACCTGATAGACTTCTTTGAAGTAGTCACCAAAGCCGTAGACAAGGGTAAGGTGGTTCACACAGCCTATCTAGATCTTGCCAAGACTTTTGATATCATCCCCCATTCTGGAATTATAGATAAACTCACTAAACTAGGTATAAATCCCTATGTTACAAGGTGGGTTACCAACTGGCTCACTGACAGAGCCCACTCTGTGAAAGTAGCAGACTCCAAATCCAGCTTCTGACCAGTGACAAGTGGAGTACCACAGGGTTCAGTCCTGGATCCTCACCTGTTTGATATCTACTTTTCTGAAGTACAGGCTAACACAGAGGGTCTTTGGCTAATGAAGTTCGGAGATGGTTGCAAACTAGGTGCCATAATCGAAACTCTTAACGATGTGGACATCCTACAAAAGGGCCTCACTGAGACAGATGCCTGGTGTCAAAGCCATGGCCTCAAGCTCAATGCCAAAAAGTGCATTGTCATCCCCTTTGGTAAAAACTCTGTATCTATGAGCTACCACATAGGTGGTAGTCTACTTAACACTGAATGTGTGAGACTCAGGTGGACAGTAGTCTCTCCTTTGATAATCACATCGCCACAGTAGTCAGGAAATCCTTCTATATGGCACACCTCATCACAAAAATTCAGGAAAAAAGAGGTTATTGTTCCCCTCTACTCGTCACTCATAGAGCCATTATAGAGTACAATGCCCCTTTTGGTATGTACCTCACAAGACATCTACAACAACTGGAAAGGGCGCAGAAATACCTCACAAAGAGGATTGATTACTGGCCTCAAACAGATGCCCTACGCAGACCGTCTCAAAAAACTCCAGCTTTACTCCGTCGCATATCGCCTACTCAGAGGTGATCTCTGCCTAACATACAAAGCTATGTCAAACCCAGAGCTGTTGGACATACTCCACTTAAAGAAATCCCAATCCCTCAGAGCTACACGCTCTAGGGACCTAAACCTTGTCACTACAATAAACAGAACATGCTGAAGGGATAGATTCCTGTCCCAGAGACTTCCCATACTCTGGAACAAACTACCTATCTATATCAAACAAAGCTCTTCATTAGCACTCTTCAAGAAAAATCTTGATGAGTGGATGGGAAATAGGAAATTCACCCCGGGTATCATCTCTGTGGCTTTGCTCGACAGGGACACAGGAAAATAATTTTCTTGTGTGGTGAAAGCCAGGGTACCTTTTTGACTAGGCTTATATAGGCCATAGGGCCAATAGCCTAGTACCTACCTATGAACCTAAGATGTTAGCATGCATGTCTGTGTAGTCTGTCAGTTAATCAGTTTGTTTATATTTTGTACTGCTGCTATCCATCCTGATGTGTTTCTGTGTAATAAAGCATATAAGCGACTACCCTGCCTGTTTGTCTTCATTTGTAAACAAAGGCGAGTGACACTCTGGATCATCATTGCTCTATTAATGTTGTCAAATGTTCCTCCCCTCCACAAAACCACATTGGTCCATATCTATCACTTTTTAGTCATTATAGGCATAAACACTTTATAATCAAGGTTTAAAATTGAAATGGACCTATATGAAGCTGGATCAGATGGGTTTTTACCTTCTTTAGGCATTACAACCACCAGACCTTTTTTTTCCAAGATGTTGGTGCCTTTCCTCCTTTTAAAATATTGATAACAAAAACTTACAGATCTTTATCACTTTCTTCCCTCCTAGCTTCCAAACTTTCAGTGGAATACAATCTATTCCTGGATACTTTACTGTAAATTGGTAATACATCACAAATTTTATCACAGCTCCTTCTATATTAACTGTTAGTTGTTGAGCCATATCTGCCTCTAATCTTGGCATATTTAAGTCTTCCATAAATATTTCCACTTGCACTGTTTCTTGATTTCCCCACTTCACTGGTTCATACAAATGTTTATAAAATTTCCAGAATTTCTCTAACACCTGTACAAGATATGTGGTTATTTTTCTTGTTATAGGCTGCCAAAGTTTGGCAGCAATCCTTTCTACATTCTGTTGCCTAAGTCATTGTACCAAAAGTTTTTGTGCACTGGAGTTATCAACAAAAAAATTTTGCTTAACAACAATCTTTCTAAACTTGTATATATTAACCAGGTGCTCCCTTATTTTTTCTTTAGCACTCTGCAATTGCACCTCTCATTGTTCTTTGAATTTCTCTTTAATTTGTAATACTATAACCTTTGTCAACGTCTCTAAATAATTATTACTTCTTAATGAGGTCTCTTTTTCTTTTCTTTTCCTTCTACTCTATTTTTAAACACCACTTTCATTTTATCCCGCTCGCTAGCTATAACTTCTGGAATACTTTCTATCTTCCCTACTAACGTCTGGATAACTTCCACTATCCATTCCTTCAATTCTTCTCTTTTTAAAAGGTTGGTGGGGAAGCACCAGTGCCTCATCTTTACTTCATTACTCTGCATTTTTATCTTAGTAATTATTAGCGCATGATCTGAAATAGTTATTGAATATGTATCAAATTTCTCAATTAAATGCACATGTAATATGTGTGTCAGTTCTAACCCAGTTATTTTTTCTTGGGGAATAATATGTAAATTTCCTCTGAGTTCCTACTAATGAATTCATGTTTTTTATAAATTTCTTCAGAAATCTACCCTATTTTGTTATATTTTCCCTTCTAGGCACCCTAGATGAATCCTTATTCCTGCAAATAAAATTCCAGTCACCACCTATAAGTAATATTCTCTGCTAGAAGCTGATTATTTCAAACAATCTTTTTTAAGCTGCAAAACAGCAGTTTAGGTGGAATATAAATACATGCCAGAGTAATCCTCATCCCTTGCCAGTAGCCCCTTACTACTACAAATCTGCCATTATCTTTTTTTTTTCCTTTTCTATCACTAATGGAGCTCCTCTAGCAATTAATATAAGTATTCCTCTTTTCCTTTGTTCTTGATATTCTGCAGAATATCCACCCTGAAATTCCTTCTTTATCAAATTCACATACTCAATTCTTTCCAAATGTGTCACTTGTGACATTGATATTTGCACTCTGCATTTCTTCATACAGTTAAGTATTGTTTTCATTTTGTTGATTCCAAGATAATATGGAAAGTCTCACCATTATTGTAAGAAGTCATTATTCCCACCTATTATGTATAGTGACTTTTTAAAATGTCTTTTTCCAGCTTTTATGATACGTGTCCTTTAATGTTTGACAGGTTAATTCTCTGTACATTTATTTCTTGCCATCACCACCGCAATCTGTATCACATTTTATTAGACTTTTTGTTTTAATAACAGCCCTCAAAAAAAAAAAACATAGCCCAAGAACACCCTGTGACGATTGGGGAGAGATGGGCGAAGGCTGCCAGCCTAGTCAAATAGAATTTGATACATAATTGTATCAACTGTATAAATAAATGTAAAATACAGGCTTGTGTTTTTAAATGTAAGAAAACACTGTAAAATGTGAACTTCAATTGCAACATTGCCATCTGCCGTAAGGAAAACCAAGCCAAGTATTTCAAATGTGTATTTTTAAGTTGAAAAGATCTTATTAATGTTTTACAAGTCAGTTCCAGTGTGGCTGGATGAAGGTTTCATGTCCATTGTTTTAAGGCTAAAGTTTATGACCAGAATTTAGATGTGGAATGTGTTTTATTGCTCTGGTTTCTGCTAGCATATACATGTGACATGTCTTGTATTGTTGTAAGTTTCTGAGGAGGTGTTAGATTGCTAAATAATGCAGTTTGTGGCCTGAGAACTCAGACCAGGTGTTAAGATGATGCAATATGAATACTGGGGAAAAAACTAAGTGTCAAAAATTATGTAATTTTTCGAGGGCCTTAGAGACATGTTTGTTAGTAATGTTTAAATACTATTTCTCACAAGAGACTGGAAGCATTTTGACTTTGGACATCCAACTTGCCAACACTCTGCCTTATGCTCACATGTAAGTTTTAGCACTGTGATTTCTTGTAGGAATAGTTAAAGCTAGTAAAGATTAATTATGTATTTTTCTTTGAAGTCAGACCTGTCCTACTGTATTATTTTAAGTTTCTGTGTGATCTCTGAACTCTTAGATATCTCTGTGGTGTAGTAGTTTTGTCTTGTGTTTTAATTATTTATTATTAAATATTTTTAAAACTTTCTACCTGTGGCTGATTTGTGTAGAGATAACCTCTAGAGTACATTGCATATTTATAGAGGTTATTGTAATAGGCCACTCTAAAGTAAGCCTTGACTGTTAGTCATACTACCATTGGATATTAATATTGCACAGTAATAATTGGACACCCTTTTAAGGGCCTTTTAGTAGCTGATATTATTAACTGGGTGGTGGCAGTAATTACTACCGTATAGTTTGGGTAAAGGGGCACAGCTGAAGAATCTGTGTCAGCCTTTCCCAAGAGTGTCTGTGAAGTTGTAGAAATACTTATCTCAAAGTGTGTGTGTGTTGTGTCAACTACTTGGCAGGGACACGAAACACTGGTTGGACAGAGAGGCTACTGGAGGTTTTAGCTTGCCCAGGTAGGCTGACATCTGGACCCTATAGCTGTGCCAGTGGGGAGTCTTATTGGGGACCTGGTGAGCAAGGGAGTAACCAGCCCCAGACTGACTGTGATCTCTGTGTGCACTTAAGGGAAATTGTACTTTACTGTGTGTATTAGTTATCCTTTCCTCTCTTCTAGGAGTTGACCTCCCTGGTGTTGGTGGTGAGGATTGAGGCTCCTTGACTGCTGGGACAGGGCATGGTCGTCACAAGTGTTTGGCAGTAGTGGGATCTACTTCACATACTAATTGGCTTGTAGTGGTGTGGGTAGAGCAAATTCCTGTAGCTTATGCACAGTGATCTCTGAAAGTGTTTTGTACTCTTAAACAGCCATGCACTGTATACTCAGAGTTCAGATCACAATTGTTTTATTTCTTTTGTTAGCTTAGTGTTAGTCAGAGTGAGCAGGCAGCATGTCAGCAGAAGAGTATGGAAAGCTGACGAGGAGTCAGCTGGCGGAGATGTGCCAGGCTAGGGGACTGGTGCATGGAAACCTGACTAAAGCAGATCTGATTGCAGCCTTGGTTACAGCTGCATCAAACAACAGCAGCCTGGTGGACAATCAGACTGACAGTGGAGATACAATATCCTCAGAGAATGGACAGCTCAAGCTTTCTGGACTTAAAAATCCAGCTGGAGCTAAAGAGACTTAAGTTGGAAGCCAGGCGTATGGAACTAGAAGCAGCCAAGCACAGACTGCCCCAACAGAATCTGCCAGTAGCAGGGGAAGCCACTAGTCCAGGTACACGTCCAGGACCTAGGGTGAAATGTTTTGAATGCAACCAGTGGGGCCATGGGGCATACAGATGTCCACAGAGGCAAGGTAGGAAACCAAAGGTGAGGGAGCCAGTAAGTGGTAAAGACAAAATGCCAATAGTAGGTTGTCTTGAGACAACAGAGGTATGGAACTACCATCCTGCAGATGTCCTGAGAGGGGAGGATTTGGATGAGGCAGTACTATGTACTTATGCAGTTACATGCAGTGAAGCTAGGAGAAAAACATGTGTGTCTGGTAGCCTGGGGGAGACACAGACAAACTGCATACCTGCAGCCAGAACTGCTGAGATGGTTACTTCAGGGAGTGAGCTACGCTGTAGCAGTGAGACTGAATGTGAGCCACAGCTGCTTGTGGGTACTGATGTTCCCTTGGACAGGGTAATCGCAAAGGTAGAGTTGAGTAGTAGTACCCAGGCTGACAGTGAGGCACCACTGTCAGAGGATGCCAAACTTCCTGTGGAAGGGGAGCTGGGAAGGGTTACAAGGAGAGACTTGAGACAGGCTCAGCTCTCAGACTCTACATTGCAAGGCCTGAGGCAGGTAGCTAGAGAGGCACCTGATTCTCAAGGGAAGGGGGAATCTGTTTACTGGAACAAAGGGTTACTGTACAGAGAGTGGACCCCTGAGGGAGGGCTAGAAGTTGAGAAAGTACAGCATTTGGTAGTGCCTAGAACTTACCGTCTGGTGCTTCTAGCCATAGCCCATGATATTCCCTTTGCAGGTCATGTGGGCATAAAACGTACAAAGAGGCATATTATGCAAAACTTCTATTGGCCTGGAATTTCCAGAGATGTAACAGGGTACTGCAAGACCTGTGAGCAGTGCCAAAAGGTAGGTAAGGCAGGAGACAAGGTGAGAGCTCCTTTGATGCCTTTGCCTGTGATTGAGGAGCCATTTCAGAGGGTAGCTATGGATATTGTGGGTCCTCTGAGTACCCCAAGTTCCACAGGGAAAAAGTATATACTAGTGATTGTGGATTATGCTACACGATACCCTGAGGCAGTGGCTTTGTCCTCCATTGAAGCAGAGAACGTGGCAAATGCTTTGCTAGAGATTTTCAGCAGGGTAGGTTTCCCAAAGGAAATACTGTCTGACAGAGGTGCCAATTTTATGTCAGACCTACTGGCTTGTCTGTGGAAGTCCTGTGGGGTGAAGCACATGAAGACCACCCCTACCATCCCCAGACTAATGGTCTTGTTGAAAGGTTAAGCTCTACAATCAAGTCCATGCTACGGGCATTTACAGATCAGTTTAAGAGGGAGTGGGACAAATATTTGCCCCATCTGTTGTTTGCTTACAGAGAGGTTCCCCAGGAATCCACAGGTTTTTCATTCTTTGAGTTGCTGTATGGTCGGAGGGTGAGGAAACCTCTAGATTTAATTTGAGATAGTGGGAAGGTGACTGTGAGTCTTACAAGGAGTCTGTTTGTGCATATGTCCTGAACCTCAGGACAAGGCTGAGGGAACTCATGGGTCTGGCCCAGGAGAACCTGGCAGAAGCCCAATAACAGAAAAAGGTGTGGTATGACAGGAATGCTCGAGCTAGAGAGTATGCTGTAGGGCAGCAGGTGATGGTTCTCATTCCTGTCAGACACTACAAGTTGCAGGCAGCTTGGGAGGGACCCTACAAGGTGGTAAGAAAGGTAAGTGATGTTAACTACATGGTGGAAGTGCTAGGCAGATGGCAAGGGCACAAATTGTACCATGTTAACATGATGAAACCTTACCATGATAGGGAGGCTCTTGTGCTTAACATTTGCAGTGGATTGCAGGAGGAGTCTGAGAGAGATGTTGTGACTGATCTCCTCAGTGATGCTCGGGCTGACACCTCGGTGGAAGGGGTAGCAATGTCCCAGCAGCTATCTCCTACCCAGGTTCAAGAAATCCGAGCAGTGTTGCAGGAGTTTGGGGGCATGTTCATCAGGAAACCAGGGAGCACCCACGTGGTGCAGCACCAGGTGGATACAGGACCTCAAAGGCCTATCAGGCAGGCCCCTGAGAGAGTCATATAGACTCTGAAAGAAGAGGTACAGGAGATGTTGGAATTAAGGGTGATTCAAGAGTCCAACAGTCCCTGGGCCTCACCAGTGTTGGTGCCAAAGAAGGATGGCAGCAACATGTTCTGTGTGGATTACAGGAAATTAAATAGTCACACAGAGTCGGATGCTTACCCCATGCCTAGGATAGATGAGGCCCTAAAGCAGCTGGGTGGGGCTAAGTATCTTACAACCATTGATCTTACCAAGGGTTACTGGCAGGTGCCCTTGACTCCCAGTGCTAGAGGGAAGTTAGCCTTTGTGACTCCTTTTGTATTGTATGAGTTCACAAAGATGTCCTTTGGGATGAAGAATGCCCCAGTGACTTTCCAGAGGCTGGTAGATCATATCATAGCAGGAGCAGGAGGATTTGCCCTTGCTTACATGGATGATATTGCTATCTATGGCCATTCCTGGCAAGAACACCTTCAGCATGTCAGGGAGGTGCTGGGCAGACTACAGAGGGCAGTGTTGACCATTAAGCTGAGCAAATGTCAGGTGGGTATGGCAGAGGTCTCCTACCTAGGACATAGAGTGGGACGTGGTAAGATAAGGCCAGAACCTGCCAAAGTGGAAGCTATTCAGGCATGGCCTGCACCTGTTACCAAAAAGCAGGTGAGGGCATTCTTGGGGACAGCAGGGTTCTGCAGAGAGTTTGTTCCCAATTATAGTACCATAGCTGCTCCCCTCCCAGACCTGACAAGGAAGAATAGGCCAGATAAGGTAGTGTGGACCCCAGCATGTGAGCAGGCATTACAGAGTCTTAAGGAAGCTTTGGGAGGACCCCCTGTGTTAGCCAGTCCAGACTACAGCAAAGACTTTGTTGTGCAGGTCAATGCTTCAAACTATGGGGTGGGGGCTGTACTTAGCCAGATTTCTTCAGAGGGAGAAGAGCACCCAGTGGTTTATCTCAGTCGTAGGCTCCAACCCAGGAAGGAATTCTATGCAGTGGTAGAAAAGGAATGTCTAGCCATAGTGTGGGCACTACAAAACCTTCAGCCTTATCTGTATGGTAGAAAATCCACTGTGATGACAGATCACAACCCTCTAACATGGTTAAACAGAGCCAGTCAGCAAAATGCCAAGTTGCTAAGATGGAGTTTGGGGTTGCAAGCATATGATATGTCAGTGCAGCACCGCAGTGGGAGTAGCAATGCCAATGCAGATGGGCTCTCAAGACAGGGAATGGGGTGAGGTACACCCAGATAGACCTGACACTCTCAAGCGATGTTTCTCAAGGTGCACTTGAAAAACTTGCTTGAGTTCCCCGGGGGGAAGAGATGTGATGATTGGGGAGAGATGGGCAAAGGCTGCCAGCCTAGTCAAATAGGATTTGATACATAATTCTATCTACTGTATAAATAAATGTAAAATACAGGCTTGTTTTTTTAAATGTAAGAAATGACTGTAAAATGTGAACTTCAAGATTGTTGCATCATTGCCATCTGCTGTAAGGAAAATTAAGCCAAGTATTTCAAATGTGTCTTTTTAAGTTGAAAAGATCTTATTAATGTTTTACAAGTTGGTTCCAGTGCGGCTGGATGAAGGTTTCATGTCCAGTGTTTTAAGGCTAAAGTTTATGACCAGAATTTAGATGTGGAATGTGTTTTATTGCTCTGCTTTCTGATAGCATATACATGTGAAATGTCTTGTATTGTTGTAAGTTTCTGAGGAGGTGTTAGATTGCTAAATAATGCAGTTTGTGGCCTGAGAGCTCAGACCAGGTGTTACAATGATGCAATATGAATACTGGGAAAAACTAAGTGTCAAAAATGATGTCATTTTGGGAGGGCCTTAGAGACATGTTTGTTAGTAATGTTTAAATACTATTTCTCACAAGAGACTGGAAGCCTTTTGACTTTGGACGTCCAACTTACCAGCGCTCTGCCTTATGCTCACATGTACATTTTAGCACTGTGATTTCTTGTAGGAATAGTTAAATCTAGTAAAGATTAATTAGGTATTTTTCTTTGAAGTCAAACCTGTCCTACTGTATTATTTTAAGTTTCTGTGTGATCTCTGAACTCTTAGATATCTCTGTGGTGTAGTAGTTTTGTGTTGTGTTTTAATTATTTATTATTAAATATTTTTAAAACCTTCTACCTGTGGCTGATTTGTGTAGAGATAAACTCTAGAGTACATTGCATATTTATAGAGGTTATTGTAATAGGCCACTCTAAAGTAATAAATCCAATTAGAAGTGCTAAAATCGGAATGGAGATTCAGGCAAAAATTCAAAAAGTTTTAATAACTCCACATACACGAACTATCGACAAATACATTTGACAAATACATGAACGCTTTCTCTCTTTCAAAATGCATTTTTGTCTCAATGGATTGGGACTTCATCAGATGACCAGTGTAGGTTTATCGTACTGTTATTTATGCTTAATTCATTTAATTAGGACCAATTAATTACAATAATTCCTTTTAAAAACTGCCAGTGAGCATTCAGTTCATGAATAATTAAAACCATTTAAAAAATGTTTAAAAAATACATGTTCATTACCTTCATTAAAAACAATAAATATATCATATTAAATCCTATAAATACATAATAAAATTCTATTATGAAGTGTAAAACTTTATAAAAGTAATGTATATCAAACAAACCAATTTAAACAGTGTTTTACCATTATACCTTTGCTTAGTATAGACTCTAAAGTAAATCTTGACTGTTAGTCATGCTACCATTAGATATTAATATTGCACAGTAATAATTGGACACTCTTTTAAGGGCCTTTTAGTAGTTGATATTATTAACTGGGTGGTGGTAGTAATTACTACCGTATAGTCTGGGTAAAGGGGCACAGTTGGAGAATCTGTGTCAGCCTTTCCCAGGAGTGTCTGTGAAGTTGTATAAATACTTATCTCAAAGTGTGCATCTGTTGTGTCAGCTACTTGGCAGGGACATAAAGCACTGGTTGGACAGAGAGGGTACTGGAGGTTTTAGCTTGCCCAGTTAGGCTGACACCTGGACCCTATAGGTGTGCCAGTGGGGAGTCTTATTGGAGACCTGGTGAGCAAGGTAGCAACCAGCCCCAGACTTACTGTGATCTCTGTGTGCACTTAAATTATACTTTACTGTGTGTATTAGTTATCCTTTCCTCTCTTCTAGGAGACGACCTCCCTGGTGTTGGTGGTGAGGATTGAGGCTCTTTGATTGCTGGGCCAGGGCACGGTCATCACACACCCCATAACCTGTTAATGAAGATAAACACACATAAATATGTACATTTTTCAAATAATGAAGTTTAACCCTCCTAACAGGAGCATTTATGCCAAGTAAAAAGCTACTAACACAGGCCCTAATTAACCTGAAATTGAGGTTAACCATGTTAAGATGCATGTTATTGCCTGTCCTTTTACTTACACTAATTGGTGTATGTTCTTTTTTTTTATTTCACTTCCCCAGATGTGAAAAGTACTTGCATACTTTCAGAAATCATTAACTTTTTTATTGCCATATTATCAGCTTGCCTCCATGAAAATGTAATAGAAAAAAGAAAAAATGTAGTCTGTTGCAGCCTGACAGACAAACTGAAATATTTATTGTTAAAAGAAAACTTTTCATTATATTCGGTGTTCCCATAGTTACTTGTTTCCACTTAAAATTTCATATTAGATTAAGCCAAGGGTCTTAATCCAGAATTCACCTTTGCAAAAGTAAGAGAATGCATATCAACTCTATATAAATTGTTTGCATTGTATTGTTGATCTGGATCACCACATTTGTAATGCCTGTTTTACTGGGTATCTAACACTGTGGTGCAACAGATGCCATTTTACCTTACATGAAGAGGTTCTCCAGTTTGGTTCTCAGCTGAGGTGCATTCTGTGCAGAGTCTGCATGTCCTCCCTATGTTTGCGTGGGTTTCCTCTGAGTGCTGTGGTTTCCTCCTATATTCCAAAGACATGCAGTAGGTAGATTGGATAGTCTAAATTAGCCATAGGTGTGAGCGTGCATGTGAATTTGTGGTGTGCTGAGTATATTTTTCTGTATTATTCTGTATTATAGAGCTAAATTGTTGCTTAGATATCTGTTGTCTTACTGTTCTGCAAATATACAGAGATCAGTATATATTTTTTTGGTTTTATAATTTGCATTGTGATTCCTCACATCTCTGTTGAAACGGTCTTCCCCACCCTCCCTCCCTGTTCTTGGTTGTAGTTTAAATTTTGTGGCTTTTGCAGTGCCCGCCCCACTATAGATTTGATCTAGGACACTCCCCCAGTCCCATCTCTTTACCGCATTCTACCTAATAAACCCTTTCTGCACTTGCTTTTAGTCCTTTTTAATTTAATTAAATTTTTTCAAACTGAGTGTGGATTAATTTTGCTAAATGCTCAAGTGTGCCAGCTTGCACTGCATGTGAATTGTTTTTACTACTGTTTTTGCTACTTTTCTGAAAAAAAAATTGTAAGCCTGTTTCCTACCTTTCCTGTAATTAGTGTTCCAGATACAGATTTGCTGTATCCAGGACTGTTTGTAATCTTCTGAGCCCCCCAAGTCTTTCTGTGTTGGAGGGAAGCCTTCTAGCGTATCAGTGGGAGTGGTAAGCATTAGGTAACCTGTCTACCACATAAGGAGTGGTTCTGGCCCAGAATTTGTAGTTATTGGCCGTTTGGGCGGTCTTCCATCTCTCTCAACTTTCTGATTTGAAGGCCTGCATTTGCACTTGTTTCTGTCCTGTAACTCCTGGGCCCATCTCATTTGCTCACTCACAAAAAAAAATATCTGCTTTTACTGTATTTGTGTTTCTTCCTACTTTATTTTGCTTTTGCGTCATCTTAAAAGTACTCAGTTGTATTTATTACTGCTTGATGTAACTCATTCTAAGCCTTTTATTTTAAGCACTTGGGCTTCAGACCAGTTGTTTTACATTAAGAAGGTTTGTGGTCTGCACTGTAGTGGCAGAACAGGTAGCTTACATCCTTCTAAGTTGGGAACTACTGATTGAGGGCTCAGTGTATGTTATTCTAAAAGTGTATTAATTCTGGTTTAAGCACTTGGGCTTCAGGCCAGTTATTTTACATTAAGAGGGTTCGTGGTCTGCACTCTTGTGGGAGGAGAGGCTGGACTCTGCCCTTCTGAGCTGGGAATTTCTGGTTAAAGGCTTATAGTGCCTGCATATTTGAACTGCTTCTTACTGAAATTGGTACACCTTGTTTGCTGTAGCATAGACTAGATCCAGGCCTGCTGAATCTAGCTTTGTTTGTATAACTTGAGCACTAATCCAGGCATTCTTTAAAGTATTCAATTGTATTTATTACTGCTTGGTAGTAACTTGATTAAAGTGTAGCTATCATTCTAAGTCTTTTCGATTAAGCACTTGGGCTTCAGACCAGTTGTTGTACATTAGGAAGGTTTGTGGCCTGCACTGTGGTGGCAGGACAGGTAGCTTACATCCTTCTAAGTTGGGAACTGCTGACTGAGGGCTCAGTGTCTGTTATTCTAAAAGTGTATTAGTTCTGGTTTAAGCACTTGGGCTTCAGGCCAGTTATTTTACATTAAGAAGGTTCGTGGTCTGCACTCTTGTGGGAGGAGAGGCTGGACTCTGCCCTTCTGAACTGGGAATTTCTGGTTAAAGGCTTATAGTGCCTGCATATTTGAACTGTTTCTTACTGAAATTGGTACACCTTGTTTGCTGTAGCATAGACTAGATCCAGGCCTGCTGAATCTAGCTTTGTTTGTATGCTTGTTGTTTGTTTACTTGTTATTTCCCTGAAATGCTAATTCCACCTAAAACGCGGCTTTTCAGCACTTCTGTGGATCCCTAGTGATATCTGCATTGCTTACTGTACTTATTTCCTTGTTTCACTTAAAAGAAAGTTACTGTTTGTCGTTTTTGCATTTAAGTTACCTGTAACACATTGCATTTAAGTTACCTGGCACTTGCTCACTAAAGCAATTATATAAGTCAGCACTAAAAAATTAAAAGCACTACACCCTCACAAAGTCCCCTTGAGTACCTTGTTCCCCACTGGCCCTTTTTTCAGTTATAAAGGAATTCCCAATACTATTCTAGCATGTCCAAAGGTCAGTTGTCAGCCTCCTCTCCAGTCCAGCTGGTGAATCTGGGAATCTTGAGTCAATGTTACAACTGTCTCATGTACACAGACAACCCTCTCCTCCTCCCAACAAATTCCAACACATGTGAGAGATGTAACCATATAGCCAAACTGGAGGCTAAGCTCTCTCAACTCAGTACTGGCGTAACTAGTCAGGAGGAGAAGGAAACCACACTCACTACAATTCCAGTCTCACATAGACCAACCACGACAGCAAACCAAACACATAAACACACAAAGACATACTCGGAGGCTCTAAATAAAAATCTGCCTAAGCAGCAGAGACCTCCAAAGCAGACACCCAAGCAACCGCTACCCCAAAACAAAACACGTGCAACACATAGCTCACAAAGCCAGTCTGCCGAACAGTCACAGCCCTTAAGGCTAAACAACACACCTGATACACTTGTAATAGGTGACTCTATCGTCAGGCACACTGATGTCCCGCTCACCAGGCTGAACAAGGAGAAGGTCACGGTGAGCTACCTGTCGGGCTCTAGGATCTGCCACATAACACAAGCACTCAGGTCACTCCAAGGCAAGTACAAATATGACTCAGTCATTGTCCATGCTGGTGTGAATGACCTGAGACGTACCTCCCTGGACTACATGAAAAGAGACATAGAGGAGCTCTCTGAGCATGTAGCCCAGGCCGGTATGACCCTGACCTTGAGTAGCATCTTACCCTCACCAAGAATGATGCCACAATATGAAGACAAGATGATCAATTTCAACAATTGGCTTAAGTATTGGTGTCATTCAAAGGGGATCCAATGCCTGTCAGCCTGGGATGACATGCTCGACAAGCCACGATGCTTCGCTAGGGACAGCTTGCACCTGTCACCCCTGGGCTTTTGGATATTGGCAAAGGCTCTTGCTATCCCCATAGTGCCTGTTTTAGGCAAGGCTCAAAATACAAACCCACCTCCATGGGTATCACAAGGGATAAGAAACTAAGAGTAATGCTACTCAATGCCAGAAGTCTAAACCTCAAGATGCACGCACTCAAAACTCTACTTAGCATGGAGAACATCAATATCTGTGCAGTAACAGAAACCTGGTTCAAGGCTCCCGAGAGCACCCCAGCACTACCAGGTTATACCTCATACCATGCTTTTCGGCCCCAAAACTTGGACCGAACCACAAAAGGAGGGGGAGTATCAATATTCGTCAAAGATACCCACACCTCCAAGTTGGTGGCACAGGACGAAGCATCAGAGACTATCCATGTGCAACTAACAGTGGGTAAAACTGCCTTCCAATTTATAGCCTGCTACAGACCACCCTCCCAAACCCAGGAACCCCACTCGGCCTTCCTGAGAACACTGGAAAATATGAAGGTCTCTCCAAACACCATTATATTGGGCGACTTCAACTACCCAGACATAGACTGGGAGCATTACTCTAGCTCCAACACCCTAGCCCAAAGGTTCCTAGAATTTATAAACTCAAATGCTATGGAACAACTTGTTACCACTCCCACAAGAGGGGAAAACATACTGGACCTGATCATCACCAACATGGGGACTCTATGCTCCAGACCGGAAGTGTATCCCTCACTGGTAAGATCAGACCATAAACTAATCTCACTGGATATTCACATCCCGACCCCACCCCCGCCCAGAAAACCACAGTGAAAAACTTCTAAAGCAAATTTCACACTCCTCAAAACCGAGGTGGAATCCTTCAAAGCCCCCAGGCCTGTGGAAAATATGGCCCAGACCGCAGAATCCTTTATAAACGCATTCTATGAACACCTTCAAGAATGCATGGATCATGCAATCCCAAATAAAACCAAGACCCAATCCTCCAAAGGCAGACGTCCTGTCTGCTGGACCCCAGCCATAAACAAACTATACAATAGAAGGAGGAAGCTACTACATGATAGAGCAAAATCCCAAAAAGGGAAGGCATCTCTGATCAGTATTAGCAAAAAACTACGGGCATTCATAAAATCGTCTAAGGCCAGCTTCGAGAGAAAAATTGCACAGGACACTAAGGATAATCACAAGGCTTTCTTTAGTTATGTTAGGAACCTGGGTCGGAATTCCCAGATATGCTCAGAATTAGTCCAAAATGACAAAAAATACACCGAACCCACAGACATTGCCAACATCCTAGCTGACAGGTTCAGCGCAAACTTCTCCCCCACTCCCCACCAAAAGGGCAAATGTCTATCCCAGCAGAGTGCTGCCCCCCTGACATCTCAGATGCTCAGGTAAGAGCCACCCTCTCCAAAGCAAAAAACACAGCATCAGTGGGACCAGATGGTGTCCCAGGCTGCGTCCTACATGAACTCCAAGAAGAGCTAGACCCAAACATAAAACTACTGTTTAATCTCAGCCTTACTACAGGATATGTACCCAAAGAGTGGCGTACAGCAACAGTGGTCCCTCTCCACAAAGGTGTTGCCTCAACGGATCCTGGAAACTATCACCCCATAAGCCTGACTAGCTTGGTCTGCAAAGCTATGGAAAGGATCATCATGGACCTCATAAATAAAGATATTGGGGACCTACAGACACTGGATCCTACCCAGTTTGGCTTTGTTAAGGGCAGATCCTGCCTCTTAAACCTGGTCGATTTCTTTGAAACAGTCACCAAGGCCATTGATGAGGGGAAGGTGGTCCACACAGCCTACCTGGACCTTGCAAAAGCCTTCGATACAATACCCCACTCGGGCATTATAGATAAGCTCACCAGCTTAAATATAAACCCCTATGTCACTAGATGGGTTGCAGACTGGCTCAAGGACAGAACCCACATGGTTAGAATTGCTGGAGCCATGTCAGACTCCAAACCAGTTACAAGCGGCATCCCACAAGGCTCAGTCCTGGGACCTCTCTTGTTCTGTATATATTTCTCGGAGGTACAGGCCAACATGGAAGGACTGTGGCTGACCAAGTTCGCAGATGACTGCAAACTGGGCGCCATAATTGACTCTCCAGCCGACACAAGCATCCTCCAATATGGCCTCATAGAAACAGACAACTGGTGCCAGAGCCATGGCCTGAAGCTAAATGCCAAAAAGTGTATAGTCATCCCCTTTGGCAAAAACAAAGTGCCCACAAATTACCACATAGGTGGTAATCCATTAAGTACAGAAGAAGTAATTAGGGTCCTGGGGACCCAAGTTGATAGCAATCTCTCATTTGACAACCACGTGGCCAAAGTGGTTAGAAAAACATTTTATATAGCCCACCTAATCATGAAGGGATTCACATCTAGATCAGGGGAGGTCATTGTGCCTCTTTACTCATCCCTCATCAGGCCCATAATTGAGTACAATGCTCCTTTTGGGATGTACCTTAACAGACACCTGCAGCAACTGGAAAGACCCCTAAAGTACCTCACCAAGAGGATCAAAGGGCTCAAACAGATGCCATATGCTGCCCGGTTAAAGAAACTCCAGCTCTACTCAGTGGCATACCTTCTGCTCAGAGGCGATCTGTGCCTGACGTATAAAGCCATGTCCAACCCGGAATTAATGGACATGCTGCACCTCAGAAAATCCAAATCCCATCGAGCTACGCGCTCGAGAGACTTGAACCTCAGCACTGAAATAAATAGGACATGCTGGAGGGACAGATTCATAACCCAGAGGCTCCCTTCACTCTGGAATAAAATCCCAGTCCAGGTTAGGCAGAGTCCCTCATTGACTCTCTTCAAGAGGAATCTTGATGAGTGTATGGGAGGTCGTAGGTTTACCCCGGGTATCACTTCTGTGTTACTGTTAGACAGAGGCACAGTATACTAACCTTGAAAAAGGGCATAGCAAAATTAATTTAAAATGGGTGGTGAAAGCCAAACACACTCTGGCTAGGCTTATAAATGCCCTAGGGCAGATAGCCTAGTATGAACCTATGAAAGAACAGCCATGGCAGGGCTAGCCACCCGGGGGTGTGAACCTTGGTTCTAGATGATATTCACTGTTGAAGTGACACCCCAACCCCATGTGAAAAAAAAAATGGAAAAAAGGGTTGTGGATGGATGGATGGACTAATAGATGGATGTATGGCTGGATAATGTAGGATAACAGTGTTTAAGCATTTCTCCATTATGAAGAGATGTTAAAACAGCTGTCCTGCATTGTAGCTGGGTGTCCTACTCATGTGCTTCTAGTTGATAGTTCTTTATCTTACATTTTTGCATTAAGCTGCTGATCCATTCTGATATTGCTCGTATCATATTATTTTCCTAGTGCCTTGTAACACATTCGAAAAGTAGCTACTAACATGATCTACAAAAGATTATTCTGCAGGAATGGAATAATGCCATGTTTAGAGCTGTGAAATTAGGAGCTTTGTTAACAAGATATTGTTAGTTCATGTTGGCTTCATATATATTCTTCTGACATTTCAGATAGAATGCTTATAATAGGAATATGGGTCTATATTACATGATCGAACATTTAGTTAATCGAATAACTAAAGCTCGATCACTAAATGTCGGAGTCCCAAAACCACGAAAAGCAGTTTCCATAGAGGGAAACAATGCTGTTGTCCCAAGTAAAAAAAAAAATACATTAAACACAAATCAAGTAGGGGAATTTGCCCCCCACACCCCCTCTAACTAAATATACCAAATCTGAGATCACTCCACATTGTAGAAAGGGCAAAATCCACATAACTACCAAATGAATTGTTTCCCTGTGTGGAAACTGCTGTTCACGGTTTTTGAGTCTTCGATATTTAGTGATCAAGCTTTAGGTATTCGACTACCTAAAGCTTTGAACATGTAATATAGACCCTAGGAATACAGAGGAATATAGGAATAATACTAGGTAAACAGTCACAGGTATCATAAGATACCTAGCCATATACATTATTAAGTAGACACACCTAAAAGCCCTTGCCATCCTTTTCAATCAATAATAGTGCTCACCCCCCAAACCAAGAAGGTATGAATTATGAAGTGGGCACATTATAGTCTAAAATCGTCAGATAACCTACCTTCATCAACACAAATTTACGTGCTAAGAGCTGTCACCCAAATGTATTTCAAACATAATATTATTAAAGGACAGGCTATAAGGTGTCATGATTAACAACAGGAGGCACTGTGATAATCAGTGAACCACAGGCTACGAATTAAATGTTTTTAAATAGAAAATATGACAGAGCTGACATAGACCAGATTTTCAAGGAGGTAAAAGAAAAAAAGTAGACACAGTGCATGTTTATACTAACTAACATACAGATTAAAGAGCATGGAGAGAGATGTAAGGGATATGTATATACTTCTTTTGGCCTGGAGTTCTCAGAAGAAACTCAAAACAGAAAGAGAATTCCAACTGACAACTGGATAATATTCCTGGGAAATGCCGAAATACTGAAGCATTTGGGTGACAAACCTTACTTTACTTATTAAAGAAATAGTAATCTTAAAGGTATGTTTGATAGAATCAAAAGTAATAAAGTGAATAACATGACCTTTAACATGAGAAGGACTGATACTTGTGCATATGGGTTTTGGAAGCAATGGAAATTATACAACCAATAGCCCATATGCTGCAGTTAAAGTTATGACTTAACAGATGGTGCTAAGCTTCATTATGCTTGCTACAGCAGTGGAGATATCTTGCCACTATATAGGTAAAACATACAGGAAATCATCACAGAGAATATATGACCATGTGCTAGCCATAGCAAACAATGATCTGAAATGCAATATAAAAAATCTCTAACAGCTGTACCAAGTTTAAAAATTTTTTTTGAATCATATGAAATTAATTGTGCGGCTTTACACAGCAATAACTTGCTGGAAATTAAGGAAGTATGATGGCAGTGCAATGCTTTCTTTTTCACATTGGCTTGGATAGCTACAAAATAAATGCAAAACAAGACAGGACCCATCAGTGATCCATGTGGTAACCCACTAGTTACAATTTTACATACAGAGAGAGCACCAATAACTTTCACAACTTTTGATCTATTGCATAGCCAGTTTGCAGTCTTGCGAATAATATGAGTTTACATTAAGTTTGTCTAATTTTTTCCACAACACCAGCATTGGAGATAGTGTCAGAAGCCTTGGCTAGGTTGAAATAATCAGCTTGCATGTTCTTACCATTGTCCACAGCCTCTGTAACCAGTTCAAAGAAGCTTATTAGGTTCAGGAGGCAGGACTTACCCTTTACAAAATCAAGCTAACAGAGGCCTAGATAAGTTGTTACCTATGTCTGCATAAATGAGTTCTGCTATTCCAAGTTCCATGGATTTGCACATAAGGTTGGTGAGACTTCTGGATCTGTAATTAGCTAGGTCTGTAGAGGAGCCACCCTTGTGTAGGAGAGTCATTGTGTTCTCCAGCACTCAGACAAAAACCCTGTGGATAGGCTGAGGTTGAACAGTTTAAGCAGAGACTTGGATATTGCATACTTTATACTGATGAGAATGTAGCCTGGTATGTTGCCTTGTCCCATGGAAGTATTACTTTTAGTGTCTGAGAGCAATTATAAGACTTGTTTCAAGGTGATTTCAGTGTAAACTAAGTTTGCAGGGATAGCGGGGGGGGGGGGGTTCGCTTAATTTGTCTGCTAATATACCGGCAATAGCTTTGGGATCAGAATGTGTATTGTTATTATTATAATGGATGAAATCAGTGAATTGTCGGGCTTAATTCCTTAATTTCCTGATAAATGAATGAGGAGGAGTTCTAGTTTAATTTGTTATCTGTATTGACCTTAAGCTTGTACTCTGCTGTACATTTTCTAATACTGCTATTAAGTTCCTTACTGGCATATTCCATTGTGGTCTTGAAGTAAGAGTATGGGGATTTCTTACAACTTTCTCATTTTTTTTTGTTAAGCAGTTTATTAAGAGGCGAGTTATGCCAGAGAGATTTGTTTATCAATTTACTATTAAATTTAGGATGGACAGGCACTGAATTTTAGGTTTTGGTAAAAGTCCACGATAAATACATCAGCCCTCTCAGATAAGTCCATCTATGTGGAGTATTGTTCAGAGTTTTATATAAATCTTCTATAAGCTGAATTCAAGCTGAATTAGGTTTACCCTAGAGAAGTTCTTAAAGGTAGGTGCAGGCCAAAACCAGTGAGCTATGGCTGACCACGTTTACAGACAACTGCAAGCTGGGTGCTGTCATCAATTCCCCTAGTGATGTGGACATCCTCCAAGAGGGTCTCACCCAAACAAATGACTGGTGCCAAAAACGTGGCCTCAAGCTGAATACAAAAAAATGCATCATCATCCTCTTTTGGAGAAAGTGATGTCCCCACAAATTATCACATTAATAACAATGTCTTTAGCACGCAGTCAATGGTGAGGGATTTGGGCACCCAGATTGATAGCAACCTAACTTTTGACCATCATGTTGCTTTCAATGTATGGAAAGCTTTCTACATAGCCCACCTCATAAGTAAGGGTATATTATCCAGGGAGGGACAAGGAGGTCATAACATCCCTGTATTCTTTCCTTATAAGACCCATTATTCATTACAATGCACCATTCGGCATGTACCTCACAAAGCACATGCAGCAGCTGGAGAGACCACAGAGGTTCCTCACCAGGAGAATCCAGGTCCTCAAAAATCTTTCATACACAGATATGCTAAAAGCCCTGTCTTCTACTCTGTTTCATACAGACTCCTCAGAGGTGACCTCTGTCTGGCATGCAAGGCAATCTTGGACCCTGCCTTGATGGGACTGCTGCATATCCGCAAGTCAAACTCCACTTGAATAACCCACACACATAGCCTCAACCTGGTCTTTGACATCAATAGGACTTGTTGGCGGGGCAGATTTGTGTCCCAGAGGCTCCCCCATCTGTGGAATAGACTCCCTCTCCACATCAAGCAGAGTACCTCTTTACCGTTTTTTTAAGCGCAACCTGGATAACTGGATGGGAAATAGAAAATACATTCCTGGGATTCCACCCATGTCCCTACTGGGCAGGGGCATCGGGTGCTGATTTGTCTATACATGGGCTAAATTCTTGGCTAGGCTTATAAAGGCCTCAGGGCCAATAGCCTAGTAACTTCCTATGATTCTATGTAGTTTCATTTGGTAGCAGGATGGCATCATTATCCCAAAGAGAATAGAATTGGTAAACATTTTCATAGCTTATGTAGGAATCAAAATGCTTTGTGAAGAAATTTCCAAGTCATTAATTTCTAGGGTGTTGAAGATGTAATTTTATTGGCTGATTGCTAGATATGATTCATTTATTTTATTTTTGTTTAGTTTATTTTCAGTTTGATGAACGGGGAGGTCCACTGGGCTCAAGGAGCCCATTTTCAGTGGAGGCCCGGGGAGAAAAGCTCCACAAAACATAGCAGACATAGTAACAATTAAACAATTAGTAAAAATTATGTAGTAAAACATAAGCACAGTAGAATATCAACATATTATGGTATACAGTGCATATTTACATGTAAATACAATTAGAGGTTGATAATAATGCCCTTATGATCTTGTTCAGGCAATACAAATAATTTGTTGAAGGTTTATTTATAAGCACTTAATCTGTTGTATTACAACACACCAATGTGAACTGAACCGATAGGAACCGATGTTAATATTAAGAATAAAATAGGTATTCTTGCACAATGTGATGGCAGGATGTTATTCTAATGAGTAGGTAGGGGTGTCTAATTTGATGAGCTTGTAATCATTCTTAAAGTGATAAATTTAGCCATTCCTCTTCTGTTCTGTCTCTGTGATATTTCTGTCCTTTAGAAACCTAGTTATAAGTTGTCTGTTACATAGTGAAATAATGGGCCCAAATAACTTTGAGTTCATTTTTTCTTTTGATGTCTGAGTTTATGTATGAGTCTGTCATCATCATTGTGTTGTCTCAAGTATGGAGTGTGTGTGTTGTATTCTGCAAAAGCCCTGGTATTAACGTAAGATGCAAAAATGTTTGTTGCATGTAGCACATACTGCTGGAAAAGCTAACTACTAATACTTAATAATGTAACTGCGCAACTAGTCTGGCAGTGATTCTGACCTCACAGGCCCTAGTGGATAAATTAGTGCAAGCTGAAATGTTCATACGTGTCCTGGAAACTTAAAGCAACATGCTTTCTGTATTATTTTGATTATTTGCAATGTCTGTGTTGTGTGTGGAAACAGCATGCTATACTGTATTACGTGTATGTGTTTAATTGTCACGATGATGATTGAGAATACTGAATATTAAATTCCCTGTAGTCATTTCTGCATATTGTACACTGAGTTCCTCAAGTATCTATTTAGGAAGGGACTGTTTGCTCTGAATGGTGTGAATATTACTTTGGAGTTGTTTAATTGCTGTCTTCTAGAGCTTACTGTAGTTATAGCTAGTTAGCATGGTTGCTTTAACCTCATTTGCATTGTTTCCATTACACACATTGGCATCAGTGTCAAATCAAGTATTCTCAATAACCTTTCATTTACTCATAAGCACATTTGCACTGTATTTAATTTGACTTTTTTATGACTGTTTTGCATCCTGAACTTTGTTCTCATCTACATCTGCAGTTATACAGAGTTCCCCTATCTACAATACTGTAGGATTCTGGGCTGGCAATTTTTGGAAGATTGACAGTTCATCTACTGTGGGTGTCACATCTTTGGAATGTGGGAGGAAACTGGAGTACTTTACAACAGCCCTTGCAGATGCAGGTTAGATGTACATTTGTTGACCGGGAAAGTCCGACTAGGTTCCACAGAGCCTGTTTTCAGCGGAGGCCCGGGGAGAAATGCTCCAGATGCATGTCTTTGGAATGTGGGAGGAAACCGGAGTACCCGGAGGAAACCCACGCGAACACAGGGAGAACATGCAAACTCCACACAGAAGGCACCCCAGCCGAGAATCGAACCGGAGAACCTCTTGCTGTGAGGTGACAATGTTAACCACTGCACCACTGTGCCGCTGTACAAACTCTGTATTGAAATTACTGCAGTCAGGAACCACAATGGAGAATCAAGAGTTCTGAGGTAGCAAATGTTGTGTCAAGCAAGGCTTTCAGATGGCCTCAGAGAGGTTCTAATAATCTGTTTGGTGACTCAGAAGGTGAGACTATTTGCTGCCTGATTGGGTAACAGCACACCGCAGGAAAC